>NC_081781.1:5868518-6031479 GCF_963082965.1 Carassius carassius | reverse complement strand
AAAAAGGATAAAAAGGCACCATATAAACTCATAAAAGAGCCCTATAGAGGAAAGAAAGTTTATTTTGAAAGACATGAGGGTGAGTAAATAATGATAGAATTTTCATTTTTGGCTGAACTAGTCCTTTAAGGTGAGAAAATCCTGAGCCGGTGTTTTAAAGGATACAAGCGTGTCTGCAGTAAATCAGATTAAACACACTCTTGTCTAACTTTTCAGTCTTTGTTTGTGCATTGGTGTACCCTGTACAATATTGAAAGCTGTAATAATCAAAACTCCATAATCATCGGGAAGAAGGAGGCGGGAACAGGCGGACAATCAAAATGAAACTTTAATAATCAAAATAAACACAAAACAGCACATCAGCCCCTCGCGGACGACTGATGCGCACAAATAAAAACCAAAACATAAAATAAAGCCCAGGCCTGGTCCTCTCTCGTCCTTCACTATCGTCGCTCCTGTTTTATATCCTTCCATCTCCTACGTGGGACTCAAGACCGGTGGGTCGAACAGGTGTCGTTCATCTCCTAATCACTCCACCGGCCTCACTCCGTTCCCACGTCCCTCGGCCCCGCCCCACTCGTCACAAAAGCATTTCAAACAATTCCTGAAAGGTTTCTGAGGATTTGTACATATACAAGATTACAAATCTTATCTGTATTTCATCTAAATTAAAGATCTGGAAGGAAATTACTTGTAACAATCCCTCCCGATGTCACTCTGAAGCTGAATGCTAGAGTAAATGTACAATGAATCCATTTTGGATGATTCAACATTGCAGAAATCAAACCCAACTAAAGTCATTCTTTGTTTGCAGGATTTCAAAAGCAATTGTCTGTCACTGCCGAATACCTCCAACACTTGGAAAACCATTAGACAGTCTGGCTAGTGAGTTCAAAGCATCCTGCAGAACCATTTTAGGCCTTTTCTCTTTGTTTTTATCAGTAACAATAGGCAGGGGAAAAGTTTTAATGTCTTTAGATAATGAGTACTTGTATTTAAAATGTCATTTTTAGTGTTTCATTTTAAACACC
This sequence comes from Carassius carassius, assembly GCF_963082965.1. Classification (NCBI taxonomy): domain Eukaryota; kingdom Metazoa; phylum Chordata; class Actinopteri; order Cypriniformes; family Cyprinidae; genus Carassius; species Carassius carassius. The sequence continues at coordinate 6,030,448 of NC_081781.1, read as the reverse complement.
AGTGTGCAGCCATTTTCTAGTTTTAAACAGCTTTGTGGGCAAAAGCTCTAGGGATACATCTGGACTTTTCACAGTTTTGCTTCCTAAAGGCTCTGTGGTTTTATGTAGTTGTCTTGCTACTCCACAGCTGTAATTAATGGTGTGAAAAAGCCCCCCCCCCCACTTCCTTCATGTCATTTCAAATCTCAGTTTTTGTTCTTCTACACATTACAAAATTAGATGTTTAGCAGAATCTCCGAGCTGCTTTTTGACATACCAAAAAAAAGCCCAAAATGTAATATTCAAATTTCATCACACAAGGTTTGACATAAGGGATACTAAGCACCTCTGGTACTGATGTATCTAATTTTGTGTTCCTTGAAAGTAAATAATTCTTTCAAGTTTGGACTGGCTTGAAGTTGAATAAATTTTTGGGTGAAGTATTCCTATGCTAATAGTTTATGTTGCAGTAGGTCATATGTAATCTAATTGTATGTGAAATTGTGATGGAGAAGACAGCGTACGGTCTTCATAATCCAGTTCATGATCTTTATTTTTCTTTAGTTTACTTTTTTCACATATTGTCAGTCATTATCTGACTATATTCAGCTGTACTGTATATAAATGCTTTGTATTAAAATGTATGGCATTATCTAGCTTTCATCAGCAGTGGAGGAAAGTTTTTATCATTTGTTTTGTAATAGACTTTTCCAGTCATTATTTTTTTGTTTGCTCTTTATCTATTTTGTTTGTGATTGCCATACCAACTGCTGTGGTCTGCGGTTATATCACAAAACTTCTTACACTGCAGGCGTATTTTATTTAATGCAGCAAACTCATAAAGATTTATTATCCTTTCTCTCATTTTCATCCATTCACCATGAACCGAAGTGTCCTTCTGTAACTTAAGGCACGGCTTTAGGACTTGCATTCGCTGACTCATCGTAAACCAAATGTAATTCATTTGACTTTGTCTAAACAATATTATTTATCCCCAGCTAAATGTCAGAGTATATTAGGCGGTCCATTGTTTATTTAGTACCAGAATGTGTAGCCCCATCTCACATAGCGACCTCTTGTTTCATTAATATATGCCATTTGTTACTATAGGCAGTGAGATTTGGCACAATATTTATAATGTGTAAAACCTTGCATGATTTCATTCAGCAGTACACAATTTTCAGGGTGATTTTAGCCACTCTGTGTGCAGGATAATCTGCTCGAAACAGATTGAGCGCAATCTATTCTAAAGCTGTTATAAACCTGTTCTACCTCTTTTCCACAAACCGGCTCTCTCAAGCGCTGCTCATCAAATCTGTGCTTCTTTTGCCCACTTGCAGGAGGAGCCAATCCACGGCTTTAGGGTGAGTAATTACCTGGAGTACATGGAGGGGCTGGAACGCAACTACAGATCCATGGTGCTCTCGGACATGAGGAGCATCTTACCAAGGAGCAGCTAGAAGCAAATAGACCACCGAAGATCAGCAGGGACTGAAAGTGCTTGTGGTACAGAATAATACTGAAAATATTGCAATGATTTTATAACAACATGCTCTATGTGAAGAGAACACTGTTTTATCAAACACATTGTGAATATATCCCACTTGCATTTACTCCCTATGATAAAGTATTCTCACTCAGGGAATCATAAATATAAGAACACAAACTCTTCAAAGCCATATTGCCACTCAGTGGGATGTATAAAGCATAGTAAATAAATAAGCGCAGTAAATCGGTCAAAATTGATGTTCAAAAAGGATGATAAAACAAACCTTTCTACATACCATAAGCATTATCAAACTTCCCTCCACACCAAAAAAGTATAAAATTTTGTTTTTGCTAAATTATTCTATATATTAGGTTTATATGTGGGTGCATATATCATTTCACATTTATCCCTGTTCTAGTCTACTTTTCCTTTTAGCCTTTTGTGCCTAAAGTACAATTTTCCTGTCCTAGGCTAATTACCGGACTCAAAGAACTTAATTGTTTATTAATCTTTCCTCGAACAAACTTCTGACAGCATATGTAATTTTGTATCTACAGTCCTGCTTGTAACTTCACTGTTGATGTTGGAATATGACACGATTGTGTCAATGCTATTAATCATTGTAAAATCTTTAAGATGTATATGTATTTCTTTTACCCAAAAACTCAGTGGGCTCACATTGTAAAGTCAGAAAAATAGCATTCATAGAGGGCAGACACATTTAGCTTTGTTCTTTGTATTTTCACTGGCAAATTCCAGTCATTTTAATAAGAATCCACATGATTGGGTATTTTACATGTGGGCAAAAGTTGGTTGCATGAGTCTGCAATGACCAACAAAAAGCTGCTTGACTTCTGTATGAGCTGTGCTTCATACATTGATTCAATAGATAATGCACCTTTTTTGCCCAAAATTTCAATAATGCTGACCGCATATGTAGGTGCACACGTTGTTTTCCTGTCTCAGCCCGTTTTATGACATCAGTAAATAAGAAAAAAATCTAAGCTTTGGATGCATGATTGCTGTCTTAATGGTCAATCAAACATGAAGTATATGTGATATGTATACAATGACTTAACGCAGTGTTGTTGTGTAGTGTGTTGGATTCTTTTTCTTTTTTTTTTAAGTTATATATTAACATCTGCAGTCTCTTATTCACATCCTAAGGAAGCTATATAGAGAGTAGCAGTATCACTTTGACAGGCCGTCATTAGCACATAGATGCAATCTCTTACCCTCGCCATCTGTAACTCACACAGTGAATAAGGAATTAGATCATTAGAGAGGTGTCTTTCTCCTTCACAAGAACTGCTAAATATTGCATACTGTTTACTCAGTAGGAGGCAGAAGCAGTTATAATTTTAAGTTGTAAAAAGTTCCCTCAGAGTGCATATTTTTAACTTACTTTCTCCATTGCATAAATTTTTTTTTTAAAGGATCACCCGTAAACTAATGTGTTTATGCTCAGATAAACAAAAAAAATCTGTTGATTTCATCTTTGTGTAATCATAACAAGCTGTATGTTAATCAGGTTAATGATTTAATGACTGATTGTTGGCCAACAATCATTTTTGGAAAGCCGTGTGTGTGCCTTGTGTTGGCTCATTGTAAATTGACAATACAAGGCTTTTGTGATGTGGATGTTAATGATGTATCTGCAGACCAAAATGGTAGGATAATTAGAAAAGGCTAATTATGGGTAATTAAACTGATTAACGGATAATTAAGACCCATCTTTATCTGTATTAGGCTTGAGGAGTTGCATTAACTTGACTTCCTCTGGTAAATATGCTTTCTTATTCTCCTTCACATTAATTATCTCCCTCCCTTATGACTGCCAAAACCCATCTTTGTGAAGAATCTGCTTGATGAATGGGAGAAAGTCATACGAAAGTGAGCATCACTGCCCCTTACTTACTCTGAAAAGCACTTTAAAGTAATATGAAGCATGCAGGGTATTAAGGGCCGTTTACACCAAGGACGAGAATTAAAGTTTTAATAATTGTTCTCATTCTGTAATAATAGTCCACACCACAGAAAATGACAAAGAATAACTACATCTTTGGAATCAATTTTGGAACACTTTTTGTTTTTCAGTTGATGTACAATAAAAACATTGACAGCCACTCAATCCACTCAACTCAAGCATTTACAGTGGCAACGACAAAACTTCAGTGTACGCTTATAATAAACAATGTTATTGTGCATTAGCGTTGACACTAACAACTAACTCTAAAGGCCCATTCACACCAAGGATGATAGCTATAAACATAACGATAAATATACAGTTAAAAAAATTCATCATCAGTATTAAAGAATAGTGAAGCCCACACCACAGCTATAACGATAAAGGCACAGAGAAACAATATAATTCTGAATCACTTTCAGAACGATTTCTTTCCAGCTGATGAATAATAAAAACTGTGACACCCAATCAGAATCCATCCTGCTATAACGAGCTTAAGAATTTAAAGCAGCAGACGAGTGTGTGCAAAAAATAAACAGATATCGTTCACTGGTGTGTACGCTAATATCCTTATCTTTATAGTTATTGTTCTTGGTGTGAATGGATCTTAAAGATAACTATAAAGATATAGTTCTAAGAATCGTTCCAAATATTTAAGAATAGCAGAGTCAACACTACAGCTATAATGATAAATGCACAGAGAAACGATGTTGTTGGAATCACTTTCAGAATGATTTTTTTCCAGCTGATCAATGATACAAACAATCCTGCTATAATGATCTCAAATTTAAAGCAACTGACGAGCGTGCACTTAAACCAACAATGTCGTTCATTGGTGTGGACGCTAATATCTTTATATTAATAATTATCGTTCTTGGTATGAACGGGGCTTAAGATTTAAATAACTGTATTTACTGACTGATTATTTATCTCAACATATAGTTAAAGATGCAGTTCTGTCAGTAGTATTTTATTAAAATAAATGTTAGTCATACTTATTGCTTTAATTTTTGCTAACTGTCCAGTATTGAATTTGTCCTGTACTTCAGGTGAAGCTCATGACGGTTGTTCTTTAGTGTCAGTCATTGGATATCCGCTTACTTTGTATTGATGGACACAATCAATCTGAGGGTCTTTGAAGAAGAGATCACAAGCATTAGCCATCTCTATTAAACTCCAGAATCTCAAGGGGTGAGGGGATGAATCCATTTTCTCTCTGTATCAATTCCAATCTGGACTGATTAGTGTGTGATTAGAATGAATGACTTTAATGCTCCCTGTCCGCTTATGCAAAGCCCAGTAGAATCAACGATAGGTAAGCTTCTACAGCAAATGGATGAGATGGTAGAAGTCAATTCTTGTTCCTTTTGGGATAGAATAGGCTTATGGATCAGACTCAAACTAAAACAGTTAAAATCTACAGACTCTTTTATGTTCAAAGTAGGCACTGAAGAAAGGAAGCGAAGAGGAGGAGACGAGAGGCAGAAGAAGATTACCACTCGAGCGAAACCCATCCATTCCCTGTCAGAAGAAGCCAATAATTTATAACACACATTATGTATTGTACACATGCTTCCTCAGTCAAGCTGGAGCGCTGCTTTCATCACACACCATCAATACCACCCTTTTGAATCGTATCGTGGTTCTGCAGAAGCATAACATTGTCCTCTGGCTCCTACAAATCCTGATGTATTTGTAGACTTTTCTTTTCAAATATTCTCCTTTCGCTGTGATCTAAACCCATAATGACATCATCGGCACAAATTTCCCCTCAGGCCCACCTGATGAGACCATCGGGTTAATTGCAAAAAAAGTCTCATTAGCGTTATCATACAGGCAGCCATTTGAATTACCAGAAACACAATACTTACAGAGGGAGTCCAATGAATCGAATATGAGAGTGTGATGATCAACTAGTGCAGATAACCCAGGCAAAAAAACTGCATTATTCTTGAATGTCTCTGTCTTTTCGAACCACAGGAACAGAGATTGCAGATAGTGTTTGAGTAAAGCTATCACAGCACAAGTGCATGTCAGAGCCAAGAAGACGCCACAGAGGTGAGACCGTTGCATTCTGTCTGCTGTCACACACTGTACCATTCATATCTATCTAGCTATCTATCTAGCTATCTATCTAGCTATCTATTTGAGTTCAGTTCAGTCATTCTTAAGCATGAGAAGGATAAACAAGAGTCTGTGACCAGTAGAATCTATCAAGCTGGTCCAACTGGCCAGATTAATTATTTCAAGAATATTAGATACTGTAGTTTCTGCTGTTTTGGATTCATCATCGGAAACCAAAAATCAGTTAAATTTTTCATCAGTCTTTATGATAATGTACTAATTCGTTTGATACTTTTAGACACATTTTTCTTTTCAGTTAGCTTGAGGTCAAACTGGTATCCACCACTTAACTGTGAAAAGGAAACAAAATCAATTTCAGTACAAAGAACAAGCCAAATGGAATTGTGGGTGTTGATTGGAAAAAAAAAACTGTACTGTCACATTGCGTGGACAGCTGAGAGATTTTTTTTTCATTGTCTCCTGCTTCCTTTATTAGTGTGAAGTGCCTATTATATTGTCCTTGATTTTACATAATGTATTGACACCTGTGTAGTGCATATACACGTTGCACAAACTGATGAGACCATTTAATGGTGATTTGAGTTGGCATCTTTCCTGGCAAAAGTTCATTTCATTCCTGCAGATGGGAGTTCATTCAAAACACACTCCAGGTGTTACTGAGTGTGTTTTGCAGTAGATGGATCTGTTGTCTGATTGCTTTTTGCCTAGAATAACCCGTTGCATATTAATATACAGTATAACATTTTCTGGACTACAAAACGGGGAAAATGTGACTGGAACTTCCTGCCACAATGTGATGGTGCTTGAAGATGTGGTTTCTACGTTATTGCTTATTGGCCCATATCAAAAGTGCCCACCCCCAAGACCTCATATCAACAATATATATTTAAAAATAAACATGAGTGCTTAGAGACAGCATCCAAGGAAAGATAAGTGATGGGTATAAATTTGTATGCCAGCAGCTTCTGTGGCTTTCTCCACTGAGCAGAACAAACAAGCTTCTGCTTAATGCTTTTCATTTATCAATACAGCACCATCAGCAGACAAGGAACAATCTCAATGGAGTGCTTGAGCTCTGAAACATTAATGACAGGCGTCACCGCAGAAAGTTCTGAGTCATGGCAGAGCTGCTAACAGAGATCTTAGGGATCAGATTGACAATTAACCCTGGTAACTGCACACACATCTACACTCCAGTAGTCATTTCAGTCTTCTGGAATGAGACAAAATCTTCTTGGTTTTGATTTTAGTCCAGTTTAAAGCATTTTATACTATCAGACAGACACTGATTCTATAATTCTTTCTTATGTTTATGTTCATACATTAAAACCAAGTTGAACAATTTATAGAAAACAATGACAGCAATACAGTAACAATATTTTCTGTCTCTACTTCAATACCACTAACTGTTGTTCTGCTATTATTATGAATAGTCAACTCCTTTTCAGATCATTAGTCAGCAAATTGGCTGTAAGCAGTGCAGGTGTCATGAATGGTCAGAGGCGTTACAGATTTCACCAAGCTGAGTTGTCGTTGCTAATATCAGCTCAAGAGTTCAAGTTCATTTGGAATCTAAAATCATGTCAAGTGAGTTAGTTGTTAACTTGGTAATTGGTCCATTTGAACCGATTTGACATTTTTCTAGATGATTTGCAGATTGCTATTATTTTTCTACACACTATAAGAATACTGTTAGATCTATAAACTTTGGTGAGAGAGAGACCGTTGTTCCATTTTCTCAGAAGGATGTCTGTGATGAAAATACACAAGTTGGGATTCAAGACATTTTTCACCACAGCTCCTAAATTCTTACAAATAGCCTCCTTGGTTATTTGTGACTGGCATTGTTGTTTATTTCCTGTTGTTGGTGCCACAATACTAAATCATCAGCGGTTATGAAATCCTTGGGATATAATCATCAGAGCATTCTTTCAGATTAGAGCTGTGACTCAAAGAGCAATTTACTCTTAGTAAAAACTTAAGTAGACCTATAGCCTTGTACTACTGAAGCAGAAAAGACTGGATGAGAAAAGATTGTGGGATATTAGCCGCCAGATGTGCAAACTATAAAACCTGAAATACATCAAATATGAAATTGTCATAAATTCTTTAAACTGATGCATCTTTTCATTTCCTCAGCAGTTGGAAGTGATCATGGTTATGAGATTCAGAACTATGGTGCTTTGGAGGACAATGACAGTTTTTCGGTTACTTTCAGGTACAATGAAGCCTTGAAATAGGTTCAACATGAGTTTAACCATCAGAGTCCTAAGTACTTATTCTGATAATGTGTTTTTATTTTAGCCACATTTTATACATATTTTGTTTTGGGGTGAATTATTCAAAAACGGTGCACAAAATTGCAAATTCTGCATTTTTAAAGTTGCAAAATATGTTAGGTAAACCTGTATTTAGTGAAAAATAGGTTTTAGTTAATAGCTTACAAGTGTTGTAATTATGCTTTGGTGGGTCTTTAGGGTTAATGGTTGTTTTGAGGAATTTCTTACTTAGATTGCTCAATACATTCTGTGAGACTGCCTCTTTAGAGATGTTTTTGCATTAAACATGACCCCTTTAAACAGATCTGTTGGAGTCAGCTGTGAAACAACACCAGACAGAGCTGACGTCTGACACTCAGTTTTTGGTTGTTGTTATTCTTTATGTTTTTGTGCTTTCCTCTGCACCATTGCCAGAGCTTTTCCCCCAAAAAGTGTTTGGACACTGAAGCCACAAAATGTCTCATGCATTATTTTAAAAGTTCAGAGAAAAGTTCTAGCATCCTATATTTGCAGAATATCCACCTTGTTTGATATTTTCATATTTAATGCGATACAATTCTGACATTTTGATGTGTGGCTTAAGTATTCAAGTGCATTTTGGGGTCACTATATATCCTCGATAAAGAAGCCCTTTAAAGTTCACTAGACTCTTTTCTCATTGATCATGAAGGGCTTACTTGGATAACAGAAGCCATTTCTAGCATTTTATGAATTATGGTCCAATATCCAAAAGCTCAAGATAAATGACCATATAATCTGAAATGTAATCACGTCAAAATGTGTCCATCATCAAATAAAATACTAAGCAGGAATAGCCCATTCAAAGCACACCTTCCTTTTGTCCTCTTAATCACATTTCATGAAACATAATCATCAGTCATTTCAGACAATACTTATTCATGGTGAAAATACATGAAATCTGAAATAATTGACATACATTTTGGTGCCAGCAGCACAAACCTTGGAAGGCCTAGAAAGGTCAGAGCGGGACACAGATTATTTCGGTGTTAATTAGTGACATGCCCCAGTGGCTGCACAAGCTGTGTTCAGAGTGTCAATGAGCTTTCATTAGCACAGCAACAGGAAATACACACGCACACATGCACATTCCACAGAACAGGATTCTAACCAGGCCTGTCTGTACGGAATCTGTGTCTGCGGAATTCTGCTGTGCTATGTTTTGATGAATTTGACAATGCATTTTAATACTTATACCATATTTAAATCCATTAAATAAATTTGTTGTCATCATGCATCCAGGTGTTGTTGGTTCATATGAACAGTTTGCCCCTGCTGGTAGATGTTGTAACTGTCAGGTGCTGTAATTTTATTTCTATATAGCTGTTTTTATTTTAGTTTTAGTTAGTTAAATTTTTCAATTTAACTGAATATATAGATTATATAACTTTTCAGATTTCTTCTTTTAATGGTTCGATTCACAGAGAATGAAATGAACTGAATGCATTGTAAGTTGTTCCTGTTAGCTCTCTCCAGTTATGATAGACATCTCTGAATCAGTCAATGGACTGTTTAAATAAGACTATAATTAGAGTTAATGTCCTGTAGACAAAAAACGTTTAAAAGTTAAACGTAACTAAAGACCATAAGTCTATATGACGTATTGAGCTGATTTTTTATCTCTCGCAGCCTCATTTGTGTTTGCATCTAAGTAAATATCGACTCTGAATAAAAGTGTATCGGTACTAACTTCAGTAAAGTGTTTTGTGTTGAAGCCCTTTTTATCATAGACTCCAGAAGTGATCCTCAAGTTTAACCTTAAAGGAAATGACACAGATGGCAATCTCAGAGAATTTCAGACTGCGACAGGGAAGCAAAATAGAAGCTTTGTAATTGGACTCATTTAAATAATGCATTCAATGCACAAATTTGCATTTGCACAATATGAGTAATTACTGAGAAAGGTGTGTGGATCATAATTTCAGTCCTTCCTGCTGAATGTCACGCTCTCACCTCGAGGTGAAACACTCATTGAGACGCAAACCCATGTAAGCACTTGTTTCGTACAGAGCTTTTCTTTATCTTGTTAGATCAATAATTATGCCCTTGCAGACGCTCGCACATTCATGGCTGAATTCTCAAGGTCTCAGTTGCACAGTAAAAGCCCATATGCTTGGAGAGCGCCTAATGAGGGTCTTTCAGTCATATTTTTCAATGTTCCACGCAATATGATGGTTGACTGCAATCTGAAAAGTAATTACGCTGCCGAGAGCCAGAATATGTATTTGTGCAGAGACGGCTTTCTAAACTAAGAGTCAAAAATCACTATTTGATATATTTAAATATGGTTCAATAAATCTTTAATTCAATAAATCAGAGATTGATTTACTTTGTTTTTCCATTTCGGGATTTGAAAACTGGGCGTCACAAGCTTAAAAAAAAAATGGTTGAATGAATGTTGCTTTTCAGCTTTCAGTTTTTTTACTCCCTCTGTGTATGTGTGTGAGCGATGTGTGTGTCTAGGTGCAGTTTTTCCTCTCTGTCGATTGGTGAACGCTGTACTTTCTGTGATGGATGTGTTTCTATCACACCGAGAGTCTTATTTTCTCATCAGTCCTTATGGAGTTGAAACCGTAGGTCTTTATATTATGCTGAGAGAGTGGGTCAAGGCCGTCCTCTCAAACTGTGGAGGTATATCACTGCATTGTTTATTCTGCACTAAACCACGATTTCACTGGTATTTGTATTTTTCTATTCCATTGGGTGAATGATCTTCAAAGCAAGTCACCCTTATTTATATAGAGCTTTATACAATAAAGATTTTTTAAAGCAACCTAACAGTATTAAACAGGGAATTAACAGAATCAGTGACGTGAACTTCATCAAATATATGAAAAATCCAGATTATGCTCTAAAACAGCTATAATAAACAACAGTTCATTATTCAAATTATTAAAGAAAATTTAGTTCAGTGTTGATTCAGTTTAGTTCAGTAACTCTAAAGTATATAAATTATAAATATTCAGTTCAGGTCCACTTAAGACAGTGTTATTCAGCTCGAGTCAATTTAATGTTGATTCAGTTGAGTTCAATAACAGAGTCGATGTTGAAATAATTAGTCAATTATGAACAAATTAAATTCAGCTATAAAGCAGCTTTACAGAAGACTGTCACGTCAGTTCATTATTGATTTGGTTCAGTTCAATATCTGTCCAACGTAAATCAATTCTAAAACAAGTGAATTTTTTATTCATTCAGCAATAAATGGCTCAACTGAAGACAGTGACTTTATTCAGCTCGAGTCGTTTCGATGTTGATTCATTTCAGTTCATTAACAGTGTAGATGATGCAAAACTCATCAATTATAAACAAATTTGATTCAGCTATAAAGCAGCTTTACAGAAGACAATATCATTATTCAGCTCAAGTCAGTTCAGTGTTCATTTAATTCAATTGCTATAAAGTATATCAATACTAAAATACAAGTTAAATTCAAGCAGCTCAACTGAAGACAGTGTCATTATTCACATATATATATGACATATATCTCGAGATGGTTCAGTGATGATTCAGTTTGGTTCAATAACAGTGTCAGTGTTGCAAAACTCAATTATAAACAATATTTGATTCAACTATAAAGCAGCTTTACAAAAGACAATAGTGTCATTTTTCCCCCCGCTCAAGTTAGTTGTTGATTCAATTCATTTCAATACCTATAAAGTATACTGATTACAAAACAAGATCAATTCTGTAATAATCGGATCAACTAGGACAGTAGTGTCATTATTCAGTCGATTCAATGTTGATTCAGTTAAGTTCAATGTGTCAGTGTTGAAAAATGTTTCAATTATGAACAAATCCAAATTCAAAACCTCAACCAAGGCGTAAAGATCCCAAACTCCATTTGGAGAAAGAAATGGAGAAAAAAAAACCTTTGGGGGATACCAGTTCTCCTCTGGTCAAATCACCTGCAAACTAAACTAGGACTCACCCTTCATTAATAAAGCTGTCGAAACTGCCAGTTCATGATTTTGTTGATTATACCCCATGCTATATAATGACTGTTCTGGTGGAGCCAATGTCCTGGACTGCCAAAGAAGGCATTAAGCGACGGTGATCGAGTGAGGTTCGGTTTTATGTGAGGATGTTTTTGATTACATCTGGAGTCTCTGGTCTTAAAATATTACTTGTGAGACGGATGTAGAAACAGGCCGGGTGTCTTCTGGCTGTGATTATGGTGGTTGGGGAGAGGTCTCAATTTCTACCATTAATCTGCCTGACACTGGTATAACAATACAAGAGTCAGAGGAACGTCTGGCCAGCAGCAACACCCCTGAGATACGGCCATTAATTCACACAACTGCAGACCGCTGTCTGTAATCTTTCCACGTTCCTCTGTAGCTGTGTGTGGTGAAAGCAAAGCAAAGATGTACAGGTCTTCGATTGCACGGCTTATTTTAAATTAAACATACATCACAGAGGTAGAGACAATTATTTTTGGACGCTTGTGCTGTGTGAGACGTACGGTGTTCTAAACAACCCCAGGCAAAGTTTCTTAAAGTTATCATCAAATAAATAATGAATTGCGATTCTGCTTGGTTAAAAAAATACTCCACTATGGATTGGAGATGAATTAGTCTCTAAGTTGGGTGGATAGTTTGTTTGTTCTCCTGAAAATGAAAACTTTCTCATTGCGCCAAACCTGTGTGACTGTTTCTTGCATGAAACATTTTGTCAAACTTTTCCAGTGTCATTTTGATTGACAAATCACTGAAAGTGGTTTTTGTCATTATTTCATTGTCTTATCCTATCATTTTTAACACGAATCATAAAAAGTTTTAAGTACATCCATTTAATTTTCAATTTATTAATTAATTTATCTTATTTAACTACATTTAAAACATGAATTTAATCAACAGTTTTACATGTCTATTAATTAATCCGTTTAAAAAGTCATATTCTTCTTATTATTTTTATTTATTGAAATTGATTAGCCTACAGATTCCTTCATTTTGTTTTCACAATTTTTTTGCAATAAATCAGCAATATTACTAATATGTTTTCCCCTCTTTTATCTTTATCTATGGCTTTAAAGAATAGTTTTGCTTAAACGTACAGTTCATCATATGCAGACTCCTGCTTTAAAGCAGGAAGTGCACAAGAAGTGCACAAGTGTAGGAGCCGGATTTGGAAAACCCAGTGATTTTTACATGTAATTTATGTATTATTATAATGATTAGACTAGCATGGAAAGCTACAGATTCAAAGTAGCGTCTCCTGCAGATTTTATTTTCATCATTTATCCAAATTGACTTCAGATAATCTTATAAATCCTCATTATATATATATATATATATATATATATATATATATATATAAACATTTATTTATTTTTAAACAAATTCTTACTTCTTTACCCTCAGAGTTGATCTGCTTTTCATTAAGTTACACTGTTGTCTTTCTTGCTCTCTTTATTCCTTCCTTTCAGAAGTTTAAGTCTCAAGGGATAATTTCCAGGTACTGATCTAGGAACAGGAACAGCAAAGCAGATCACCTTGTGTGAGCCAAAATAAGATGATTACTTTGAAAAAAAAATCCCAAGTGGCCGACCTAATCAGTTTTTCCCCCTTTGAAGCATATGTTCAAAAATTAAATATTAATCCAGTATGGCTTAAACATGTTTTTAGGTCATCTGCAGCACATTTGATCTGATATGTTGCCAAAAACCTACATGCATTCGTATCAGCTCATGTACATGAGCTAAAACTTGCAGATTTATACATGAATAATTCAACTCTTTTGAAAAAGAGGGAAAGAGTTTAATTCTCACAGTTATTAAATTATATAAAGCACTGATGCAGAATAGCTGTGTTTTGCACCCACTGATCAAATAATCCATCTATAACTGCCATTCTTGGACATCCAAAAATACTCATGCTTTCAGCTATTTTATAAAGCAATCAATAATGGCTGATTGCATGCTTGTAGTCTACTGTTTAAGCCTGGATCGTTAGATCTTGTCCTTTAGCTATTCAAGAGATTGTTAATTTCTTTTTCTCCTCCATTATAGACTTTGTGACCTTCAGTCTTTTTTTGTCCTGCAGTGAATTATCTGCTTTTGACCAGAGTCAAAGTTCCTTTTTCCACTTCACTTTCTGAGGGTGATAAGCAGAATGGAAGCAATGGACAGGGTCAGGATTTGATAGGTAGGACTTAGAGTGCTGAAAATTATGATGAGAGAGAGTGTAAAAAAAGAGAAAAATAAAAATACATTGCAAATTACTAGAAATTTTCATTAAATTTCAAACAATTACAAAGAAACTGTGAGTAATATATTGAATTAAACATGAGGTTGTTTTATATTTTTTTTACAACTTTGAAAAATCATATTTTTACATTGTACATAAATCTCAGATTTTGCTGTTTTTTTGTTTGTTTGTTTTTTTAAACAAAATCTTAAACATCCCCATAAATAACCTTATTTCATTATAACTGAAACAGTACATTTCAATCATAATGCTTATTAATACCACTATATTTTACTTTTGTCGACTAATATACCTGTGGTTTAGAAACCTTAAGATGCTTGTTACATAAAAAGAAATAAATATAATAAATACAAAATAAATAAATTCTTCTAAAATATTTCACATTATTAGAAGTTTTTTTTTGCTGTGGGTCTGTGTGTGTTTAATATAGAAATTTGCATTTGAAGAAAATTTAAGGATCTAAATTCTTATGTATTTTTATTTATTTAAATATTAAACAGGTTTAACTGGTATCTCAGGTATCTCATTTGTTTATATAATATACGTGAATTTGTATATATGAGAAAGAGAGAGAGAAATTATAAAAAAAAAAAAAATTCTTCCTTACAAACTTATAATTCATCCAATTTTTTTTTATTATAAAAAAAAAACTTTTCTTCCTTACAAACCTATAATTCATCCAATTTTTTTTATTATGTTTTTTTTTTTAAGGTTTTTGTGAATTCACAATCCAGCCCTGATTGCTCATTGGAAATGCGAGCATTCAACAACCTTTCATATAACTGGTAATATCTGTGCACATAAGAGAGAGATATTGCTCTCATTGGGAGTTTCTGATTTCAGTAAATATGTGCTCTCTGGCCTCATTAAACTGGGATGTGCTCTTGTGGGATGGGAATTTGTTTGAGTGGGTGTAATATAGAAGCCCAGCATGAACAGAATGGAGGGAGAGGAGTGGGGCACACAGGGCATAAAAGTAGCTCATTTTTATGTGCATGCGCCTTCCTCTTTGTACCCACAGCACTACAGCCCTGCAGGGAAATAACATGCACACATGGACACACATCGAGGTGGGAGACTACGGTCATATCTCTTTCTAACTGTGGCAACAACTCTTGGTCGCCTGGACACAGTGAGAAAAGCCACACTAGTGCACTCTGCTCTAACTCTGTGTATCCCAGCATTCTGGTGGTGCAATGCCCAATGAGTGACATCATTAATTATGTGCCTCTGACTTCAGAAATGCCAGCTGAGGAGGGAGGCATACATTTAATTCGCAGACTGTTCAAAAAATTGTCTTTCAAGCCGAGCTGACAGCATGCATACCAATCACGAGCTCACCCAGGTCTGAAATTGCGGATAGTTCACCAGCTGTGAGGCGCTGGGTGAGTCTTAATGTGTTCGGTCTGTAAGCTCACTGAGATAAATTAGATCAGTGACATGATATATGAGAAGGATCTGTAATAATTTACAGCATTTAAATGGTAAAGCTCAGGGGCATATTAGTCGGAATGGAATAGCAAAGTAGTCTTTTAGGAACAGGATTTTGACCTGAGGTTATTGTTGCCAGAGTTTTTTTGTTGCATGAGGTTATTGACCACCTAATGAGTTTTTACATATTAAAGCAATAAGCCATATGAGGCCATGCATTGCAATGATTTTTACCAGAGTTAAGGGGGGTTTATGCATGATGTGACCTCTGTTTACAAAATGGCAACAGCAGTATGATGTAATTAAATTTTGCACATAAATGTATGTAGTGCACTTACAGGCTAAAACATGTTTACAAAAAATAATTTTAGGATCATAGAATATTGAATTCATGGAATGAATAGGTTGATTTTGGGAGGTAATCATTGGCATTAGTTAAATTTAGTATTCAGTATTTCGATGTTTAAAAAATGTACTGAAATGATTACTTTTATTCACTAAGGATGCATTAAACTGATCAACAAAGACAGTAAAACCAAAAAAAGAAAAAAAATCAGTTAAATGCAGTTCTTTTTAACTTTCTATTCATCACATAATGCATAGTCAACCTCTGACTATTGATCAGACTGGAGGATTCGTGATTGCGGGGTATACATACATCGGCCGGCGTGATACACCCTGAGTGACATAGATTCCTAATGAACGAGTAAATATAAAGTAAAGAATTAACTAAAATAATCAAATGTAGCAGAATACTAATTAGAAACAGACAAACAACCAATTTGCATTTCAACCAAAAGGCAGTTAGCGATTAGTAAACAGAAGAGATGGACGGCAGCGCATGAGTGTTTTGCTTAATACTTTGTAGATCTGTTGTTTAAGTTACTACTTGCTGCTAGGAAAGAATATTTTTTTGTCTACCTATTTCTACTTTGTATTTTCGTTGCAGTTTGTATTTTTGATTGCACTTACAGGTAATTATAATAATTGCAGAGGCTAAGAAGGAGCCTGTGTTTTTTGCATTGCTCTCTTCCTGCACTTAAGTGTGAACTGTAGTTTTGATTTGAGCAATTGCCCTGCTATATGTGACCAGGCTAGGGCAAAAGAAGAGAGCTAGGGTCCAATTATTACAAAAAATAAGAGCTCATCTGTACTGAAACCCGACTATGCCACTCTATTATTTTACACTGAGAATAACTGAAACTAAGTTAAAGCACACAAGATTGTGCACTAATATGGACCAGAGACATGAGGGCCATACATAAGTAGTTTTATTAATACATAAAACCAAGTCAGTAATACACAGAGTGGAAAGCCATGGCTACAGTTTGGACCATAAAAGAGTTTACACACAAAAGGAGAATTCATACAATCACTCATCAAGAGTTGTAACAAAATAACAAAAAAAACACAAAACAACAACTCTCTAAATTACATATAGGGCTGAGGGTTTGGACCAGAATACTATCAATCTTCAAAGAACCAAGCCTCACTCACACCCCAATCCGTGCTCCATACTGCAACACCACACTCAGTGTTCAACCCACCTCCATCACGCAAATGGATCAAGAGAAAACTCCTGCCTGTAGCCCTCAGCTCCTGCAAGCAAAACCCAAACACACACATAAACAAATGATCACAAGTATGAACCGTATAGACAAACCTACGCGTATATAACATCATAGATCAACCACCCAACAGTCTGGAACACACTGGCATAAGCAACATGAAACATAACAGAGTGTGTGTTCCTTCCATCTTTGATTGCAGAACAACAGCAACTCCCCACAACCACACTTGATGAACAAGTTTAGACACCTTAGTCTAGCACGCAGAACGATCACGCTTCCTTATTGTTTGGTTTAGTTTGAATCCCGAAGCCTCTGGCTAAGTACGTTGCATACAGATATGTCTGAAATATGCTAAAACAATAACCACGCTCTAATGAAGTGATTACACACACAGTATATCAAACTTAATGATAGAACTTACCAGAGAGGATTGCCATAACAAGATCGCACATGGTAAGAGAATGCTAGTGGAAGGGGCAATAGGACAATGGGAAATGACGCGACATGATAGAAACTTGAAAAGACTTTATAGATGGGTAATTGCTTCTAACTGCCCCGCCTTCCATCCATTCAAAACTGGAGGGATAAACCATCCAGTCACAATCAAGCTATTGGCTGTGCTAATTAGAAGGCGGCTACAGCTTTTTGTTTTCACTTTAGTCTCCTAGACTGTATATTTCTTCATTGTCTGTGCACTGATGGGAAAGAGAAGGGAAACCTTCCTAGAAGAGCTGGATGGGCTGCCCCTTCTAAATTCTGGTTATCCAATGTTCTTTGTGAGCATTTAATCTTTCTCTGCTGAAATCCATACTGTCAAATCTTAATTTTTCCACATCAAGATCCAAAGTGCTCAAGACACACGTAATCTCTACAAAACATTTATTTCTCTCCTCTGTCTCCCTCCACCACCTCCTACCACTTCTATAAAAGCTGATGATTTTGCCACATTCTTCACAGACAAAACTAGAACAATCAGTAGTCAATTCTCAGCCCCCCATACACACCACCTCAAAGCCACCACATGTATCATTGTTTCTTTCACAGAACAAATAACTAGACACTAACCAGTCAGGTTTCAGGAATGGCCATTCGACTGAGACTGCACTACTGTCAGTCACGGAAGCCGTGCAGATTGCAAAAGCTGATTCCAAATCACAAGTTCTTATTCTGCTGGATCTCTCTGCTGCTTTGACACTGTCAATCATCAGATCCTCCTGTCTGCCCTCTCATCAATGGGCATCACAGGGATTCTACTTTGCTGGTTTGCATTCTTGTCTCATTGGTAGGTCTTTCAGGGTGGCTTTGGGAGGTGAGGTATCCAAAGCACATCAGCTGGTCACTGGGGTTATTCAGTGATCAGTTCTTGGACGCCTCCTCTTCTCCATATACAGTAAACTACATCACTAGGTTCAATCATACAGGCACATGAATTCTCCTACCATTGCTATGCTGATAACACACAGCTCTTTCTCTCCATTCAACCAGATGAGCCAATGGTACCTTCACAGATCTCAGGCTGCCTGGCGGACATCTCGGCGTGGATAAAATCATCACCTACAGCTCAACCTGGCAAAAACTGAGCTTCTTGTCTTCCCTGCCACTCCAACTCTACAGCATGATTTCACCATCCAGCTACTTCAGTCAGAAATCTTGGTGTAATCTTTGATGAACAACTGACCTTCAAAGACCACATTGCCAAGACTACTCGATCTTCAAGGTTTGCATTGCACAACATCTGGCCCTTTCTTTCCTGTCCATGCCCTTGTAATTTCTAGGCTGTACTACTGCAATGCTCTTCTGGCTGGACTTCCATCAAGCACAATCAAACCTCTACAAATGATATAGAATGCAGCAGCACGACCAAAAGAGCTCATGTTACACCTCTCTTTATCTCCTTGCACTGGCTACCAGTTACAGCTTGCATCAAGTTCAAGACATACTGTAGAACATCCTCAGCACCCGCCTACTTCCACTTACTATTATGACTCTACATCCCCTCCAGAAGTCTTAGATCTGATAATAAGCGACGCCTCGTGGTACCATCACAGAGAGGCTCAAAATCACAAGGAGATTTTTGTTCACCATTACTGGCTTTTAAATTGTCCCTGACAAATTTCCACCGACAGCTGAAAACTCATCTCTTTCGATACTACTTGACTTCATCCTAAATTAAAAAAAAAAATAACTTTGTCTTTCTCTTTATTTATTACTTCCCTTTCTAGCTTGTACTTGAACAATACACTCAAAATTAAAAAAAAATGTATTTGAACAAATGCCTGAAACTTTGTATTATAAGCACTTCCTGTGTCTGTTTGCCTCTTTAATAAAAATTGCTTTATGTATTCCCCAATTGTAAGTTGCTTTGGATAAAAGCTTCAGCGGAACACTAAATGTTAATGTAATGTAAATGTAAATTCGAGGTCATAATAAAATGAAGTCAGATTAGATAATAAAATGGAATTAGATTACAATTTAACTTTGCACGCTGAAAATGCCGAACAGGCAAGTAACCTTCAGCCACCATTGGATACCATTGGGCCAATTGCGTGTACCTTACAAATAACCTTTACAAATAAAAAATTCACTAAACCTATGTATTACAATATTGTGATTAACATTTGTATTATATCTGTATTATATACAGATACATTTGTAAAATAAATATAATAATCTTTTTAATAATTTGTACACCTGTGCATATGTAAATACTTCTACATTTTAGATGCTGTAAATACAACCACTTTGTAGTTTTCAGAGCACATTCAACTGCACAAAAAGTGTAGAAGTTGCACACAAAATTAATTGAAAAAAATGAATAAAAGACAACTAGATTCAAATTACTTCAGTACATCAAGTACTATGAGACAAGCATTATTAGCATAATTGGAGAACAGAGCTGTTCAGCTTGTAGTCTTAAAACCTGGAAAAAAATAGCATTTTTGATCCATGGGTTTCCAAAGGGTATTTGAAAACGTGTTTTTAGATTTATGAAAAACATGTGGTCTGATAAAAAAGACTTGAAGTGACATGTTTTGTTGTACAACATAAATGAAACAGTCAAACCTTAGAAAAGGAATTTTGAATTTGAACTTTATTTAAAAGTTAAGGTGACATAAGGATTACAACTTTTGCAAATGTGAGTTTACATGCTGGATGAGTCAGACAATCGTTGCAGTTCTTATGCAGCAATATGTGTTTTTATAGGGAACATATGACTGTACTGTACACTTAAGTGAAATCATTATGCAGAGTATAAAATGAATTAAATATACTGTAAAGCCCTTGGGATTTCTTTATCGTCCCTGTGCAATGATCCTAATAATAGGTTCTTCATGCTGTGTAATTCCAATCTCGCAAAGTTACCGGATTTATTTTGGATCCCCGTCCTGATAAATCTCAAGGAATTCTTCTCTCTGTTTGTTTATGTGTTCATTCAGATGAATAAAGCCATTTGCATTATAAATGAATAAGCCAGTGATGGTTCTGAAGGACCAGTGGTTCTCTCCATGCGTGAATTGAGAGCAGTAATCACTCTTGTAGCAGGATTGCTTAGATTTCGTACATGTATTTAATTATTGAACAGTTTTCAATAGAGTTTAATATTTCTGTGCAGTGGTTGGAGCACTCATAACTCATGGATGCTCTCGGGTCCCACATATTTCTCCCCTGGCTAATGTAGTCTTCAAGCTACCTTAAGGCATGGAATAAAAACCTGATGTGAGAAGCTTAAATAAAGGGATACGTTTTTACTAGAATTCCTGTGGGTCTTTATTCTTGCTCTGGTTTTCATTGCATAAGCCAAAGGCCAGGCTGCAAAATTTCTCATTTTTGCCAGTCAAAGAATCGCTGTTGGATAAATGTAATTGTCCTTCATTAATTCACAGCATGACTTTTGCAGAAATGTTCATATTTACAGATACCGCTCCACTGGCAAAATGGAATTTGAAAGGTTGACATTTGCAGAGAGATGCTTTACCGAGACTTTAGCAGTGTAAAACTGTAGATCAGGCCGTCAATAGACCGAAAGCCTGCCCGATTCAACTTCAAGGTCTGTCTGATCTATATCGCCCCATCTCTGGTGATTATGAGTTCTCATCTGTGCACTGTCCCATAGGGAATTTGCTTTACAAAGGGAAAGGATCAAGAGTCACACTCCAGCAGTTCCATTTGCAACACTATTCTGATCTGAGACTTTCTATCTTGTAGTTATCATTAGTACATGACTGCCAGGGGAGCAAAATGTATAAGGAAGGGATTGTCATTCCACTGGTGTCCTTTCGCAGGGTGGCTGTTTCACATCTTGTCTTGGGGTTTGATTATACGGCAAAGGACCTAAGAATTTATATTTAATTGTAATTTATTTGTATTATTATTTTATTTTTTATTAAAATTGTATTATTTTATTATTTATTTATTTATTAGTTGTTGTTTTTTTGCATAATTGCATAATTAATTAGCAAAATATTCTTGATGAAATTCAAGATGTGGAGTTTTATGAAAAACAGTAATTCATATATGCTTGTATTGTAATTGTTTGTTTTTGCAAATGTCTTCATCGACAACAATTCAATGCTTAATATGCTGACAAAATCAAAAGTATTATATTTCTAAATTAATTTCCTTGACGCGTTTAATTTACACATTTGTAAAAAAAATGTATCACTTCAAATGATGGTTTGTTATTTCTTGTTAAATGTCAAAATATAATTTATCAATTTTTATTATTTTTATTTTATTGTTATTTTTGAGCCAATTTTTGGAATTCTAAATTTTGTTATTTCATTAATATCTTCTCCTAACTGTTTTTAAACACCAAAGTGTTCCTTTAATTATTATTTCATAAATAATCATTAATTTTCTCCAAACTGTTTTTGAACACCACTATCTTCCCTTGTAATTAACAGGATCTCACTGCAAAGTGGATGATTGTGATGGGCCATCCAGAGCATTTCATCAGTGGTTGAGCTTTATTTGAGATACACAGTCTCATGTGGACATAATCCCACCTCTGACGGTGAGTCCCATCATCAATTAGTATTCCTCTCCTCTGACAACTCATTTCATCAAGTGGTCTTGTCTCATCAGACTCGAGGAGCCCTCGGCGTGGGCAGCATCTTCATAAATCTCACTTACTGTTATTTTCTCTGCCTGCATACATTTTTGCACTAAAATTATATTCGTAGTCGTGGGAGGATGAACCTCTGGGATCTCTTAGAAATGAGAGGAGCGTGTGTCTCAAACAAAACATCACAAATTAAACCACAATTAATGAAAGCATCCTTTTTTTATTTAATATCTTGACACCATTGTCATTTTAAATGATGGCTTGAATATATAATTCCTCTAACCTGATATTGAGAGCACTCAGAAATAGAGTTGCTGCTTGTTTGCTGAACTCAACTGCACCTAAGCAGCACAACTTCTGAATTGTTGTTGCAACTTAGAGTTGCATGAAAAATTATTTCAATTTCCTGTTGCATTTGCATTGACTTGACTTCATGAATAATTTTAATTCATTTGAGCATGGGATTCCCAGGTCCCAGCATGCTCTGCATGCGACTGAATAGGAAGAGTAAATTTAATTCTACCTATGTGTTTTAAAGCAGACGAGAGTTCAATGTTCTGTATGAATGTGGATTTAGATGAATTTCTGCTTTTAGGTTTGCCACTAAGGTTAAGAGTGGAGCTTTCAGTTGCAAACAGGCTAATGTTTATTAAGATTATATAACATGTTTTATCTTCCTTGTGTTTCCACTTCACTTGATTGCTTGCTGAATGTCGGAAGAATATTGTATTTAGTAGTTTGACATGTACTTTTATTGCATGGGGTTGACTTGAGTTCATTTGTGATTAAGGGCTGCTTGTTTAAAAGAAACGAAAAACACAATAACAGTGTTAGACAAAAAGATTTCGCTTAATTGTAGATCTTTTAAAAAGTTTCATCCTAACTAGAAACTCAAAGCAGTTCAGAGGGATGCATAGACACAGCACACATTAACCTGCCTAACCCAGTGGCTTTACTGTGATATATGAGCCTGCAGAATCACTTTCATGTGGTATTAATTACACACCTAGTGGACCTTAATTTTCATGTGGAGAACCTAAATTGTGGGACGGCTGAATACATCAAGCCGGACTGATTAGCATATGCAGTATCTATGAGATTTATTTGCTCTCATTTGCTTTGAGATAAAAGAGAAACAATTAAAAAAGGTTGGAGAAGGAAAAACGTCCACTTGTGTTGCCAGTTCACTCATCTGGGAATACAGTGTTCTTCTTAACAGTAATTAAATACATTTTAAAGTAAATTCACACAGTGCCAGATGCAGAGCATGGTTGACGGTCACTAGATTAAAGTATGTCTCAGACATTCTAAGACCAGACAAATGCATATTTAACATATTCAGTTGGAGTTTGTTGGGTTGTGTTATGTCTAAAACAAGTGCTGACCAACGCCAACAGATGCCAAAGGGGTGAAACACTGATCCTACAAAACCTGACAAATTTGTCTGTTGCTGATTGCCTGCGTCAGTCATTGCACTCTGAACTGGCCTTTACAGTGAATGCCAGACAGATCTAGAAGCAAAAGTCATGCTCGGTAGTTATTTTATGTAATGGAGTTATGTGTACTTATATGCTTTGTCTCAGATGTTTCTTCTAAAATTCTCTATAAAAAATATATATACACAAGTATATACACAAGACTATTTTGACAAAGTAAGAAGGAACATTTCTATGAATGTGGATAGCATTGTGCAAATGATTTGGTTTTAAAATAATTTCAGGATAATTATTTTTCAGTCTAATATTATTGTTGAGATATCTGAAACTGAAGGAGAAGTGAGATTAAACTATAGGGGATATTTGATAAGTAGATAGATGGAACAATAGATGGATAGAATTATGGATGGAATGATGTATTGATGAATGAAAATATGGATGGAACAATGGAAAGATACATGAAACAACAGAATGATGGATAAATGAATGAACTGGATGGAACTACAGATGGAACAATTGATCAATGCAAAGAAAGATGGATAGATAGATGAATGGAATTACAGATGGAAGAATGGATGGATGAATATATCAATGGATGGAACAGTGGATGGATGACTAGAACTATGTATGGAACAATGGAAGGATAATTGAAAAGAAGGATGGATGGATGAATGGAACTATAGATGTATAAATGAAACAATAGATGGATAGACAAATGGAATGATCGATGGGTAACTGGAAACAATAGATGGATGAATTGATGGTTGGAATAATGGATGGATGAATGGATAAATGAAACAATGAATGGATGGAACAATGGATGAAATAATATAAGGATGAATGGATAAATGAAACATTGATGGATAACTAGAAATGGATTAAACGATTGATGGATGTCTGGAAACAATAGATGTGTGATTTATGGATGAATTAATGGATCAATGGATGGATGAATGGAACTATGGAAGGAATGATGATGGATAGACAAATGGACAAATTGAATGATGGATAAATTGAAAGATTGGTAGAAAACTGTAAATGATAGAATGATGGATGAATAGAACAATGGATAGATTAACTGAACGATAGATGGGACAATATATGGATGAATGGAACGATTGATGGATAACTAGAAAAGATAGATAGATAGATAGATAGATAGATAGATAGATAGATAGATAGATAGATAGATAGATAGATAGATAGATAGATAGATAGATAGATAGATAGATAGATAGATATATATATAACCTTGTGCATTGATTGTGGAGATACTAAATCAAACCTCATTTAAAGCTGTTTGTTTGATCCACCCATTAAAGGATGATAAAAAGGCAGATTTAGTGGGTTTTTGTAGGACCCTGTGGAGCATTCTGGAGAGATCCTGTTGTTCTGAATCACACTAGACTATGAGCTGGATTATTGTTCTAATGCAGGCACCAGCTGTGAAACAATTGGTGCCCCATGCAACCATCCCAGGAGTCTCTTATTCTCTCTGATACAATGTCTTTATATTGCATCGCTGTTGTTGTTTTTATTTGTGGTTATATCATCCTACGCACGCATACCTTCCCTTTTTGTGTTTTTGCTTGTCTTCATAGGTCTCAAACATATAACTGGTGACAAGAGAATCTGGCTTGAAGGCGGGAGGTAATTGTCATATGTGATTGGGGAGAGACAGAAAGATGATTACAACAGATGCAACAGTGCCAAAGGGCTTTCAGGTTCCCTTCCCTGATCTCTCATGCTCATTAACGGTGTAAGTCACTCCATCTCGACACCATCAGACTGCCACCTCCGTGTACTGACATGACTCTCACTTTACAAAACCCTCAGGAGTTTCTCTCCTCGTGCTAAATGTAGGGCAGAGCATTGGGGAAGTTAGACATTCACAACTTTGCACTTCTAATTACATCTCCAGTAAACTAGTTCTTGCTTAGTTTCTGACAGCTGAACCGATGCCAGGGTCATGCGCCATGATTAGGCATTAGGGGGCAGTGACATGCTGTGCCCACCCAAAATGGCTTGACAAGTATGAGGGGAAAATGAATAGGACAAAAACTAAATCCTCAGGAGATTTCGCTAGAATTAGCTCACCCGACAGCTTGACGGAGCAGCCTATAACTGCTGCTGGTCTAGGATCGGTTTATCCTATAAAAAGCTAAACTTTAGCATTTCTGTGATGGGACAAGCTAATGGTAGATGAAAAGCTGCAGGTAGTAACACAAGTAATTTGCTCCGTGTATATCTAAACTACAAAAAAAATATATATATATATATATATATATATATATTTACAGTACAGACCAAAAGTTTGGACACACCTTCTCATTCAAAGAGTTTTCTTTATTTTCATTACTATGAAAATTGTAGATTCACACTGAAGGCATCAGAACTATGAATTAACACATGTAGAATTATATACATAACAAAAAAGTGTGAAACAACTGAAAATACGTCATATTCTAGGTTCTTCAAAGTAGCCACCTTTTGCTTTGATTACTGCTTTGCACACTCTTGGCATTCTCTTGATGAGCTTCAAGAGGTAGTCACCTGAAATGGTCTTCCAACAGTCTTGAAGGAGTTCCCCGAGAGATGCTTAGCACTTGTTGGCCCTTTTGGTCCAGCTCACCCCTAAACCATCTCGATTGGGTTCAGGTCCGGTGACTGTGGAGGCCAGGTCATCTGGCGCAGCACCCCATCACTCTCCTTCTTGGTCAAATAGCCCTTGATGCCTTCAGTGTGACTCTACAATTTTCATAGTTTCATTTTCATACTATTCATCTATATAGTATATTTCGTTAAAAAAGTGCATTAATTTAAAAAAGTATATATAATATTCAGTGTATTTATTAATTTTTATTACAGTATTTCAGTATCGGACATTATATCATACTAATAAAATAACTAATAGTTCAGTTAAACTTCTAAAAGAACTGCTACTGTATATACTACTAATCTATACAATCCAGAGCATGTATACACTTCAAAGGCATGCACAAATTTATTTTGATGACATGCATATGAATAAAAATATGTGATTAATATGAATTTCTCCAATGTTTTTGTCTTGCAATTAGCAGCTGTCACGATGTTAATACATAAAGTAGCATTGATTATATAATATTCAAAGCTTTAGTGCTGGTTTTCCCAATAACATGTTTTCTTCTGCTTTGAATAATACATGTAACATGCTATGGATTCATCCACAGAGATGAACAGCTCATTAGGGATGAATTTGCATTGGGTTATGTTTATTTATACAACAAAATAGTCCATTCAGCACAAATACTGCATTTGTTTCACTTTTAAAAATATAAATACGGCAAAACTAGAGCAGAGCCCTTCCAAAGCATACTGCCTAGCACATACTGTAGAACATTTAGTTTAAATCTGTTGGTATCTAGATCAAGGAAAATAAAATGCTGCACTCACTCTGCTTGGTCAGAAAGCAGCCAAGTTTTATATATATATGACTCACTTTGATTCCTTTTTGACAGATGTCAGTCAGAAAGCCCATGCATTCAGTTGGACAAATTGGCAACACATTAAACTGATATTGGCCAAAATTTGTTGAAGATTTAAAGACAATATTTTTATTATGTTAGGAAATTTAATTACTTGCTTAAATTCTTGTGGATTTTGTTATGAACTCCAGTCTAAGATTAAGAACTGTCAGCACTGAACTATATATTTATATAAATCTGTAAACTTATTTATGAATGCATCTTTTGCAAAGTAGGCTTTTATGAAGCATCTTACATCTAATCTTAATATTTTACGAAGTGTTGCTTTTCAAGTAAATTGAGCTTGTTTCAAAGACTTTGGATACTTTTACTGAAAAACTATTAAAACCAGACTCTTTTGGCAGTGCAAGAATTATTACTTTCATGGATTCAAAGACCTTTCAGCACATGAGAATGGGACCTGATGAACATTCAAGATCAGTTGACCAAAAATGGCAGTTTGAATGGACAACATTTTCATAACCAGTTAGTACAATTTGTTGTGCATTTTTTCTTATAAGAACATAATATAATGATATTTTAATACAATCGGTGCAAACAAGACAATTAGTGTATAACTCTTGCTATCTTAGTCTTTTCCCTGTCCGCTCCTGCCTTGAAAGCAGATACTGTACAGCTGAATGTATTTTGTGTGAGGTGAAGTCTCTGAACTCCTTTACCCACTGATTCATTCAAACTAATTAATCTCTCTACAAGTTTTGTTACCCAGGGCCATGCACTACATGAAAGATCACTAGAGAAAAAAATACTGGGCTGGAGTGAGAGAAACACTAATTATGGTGAACGCTGTTGAAAGATGAATGATTTTAAGTCTGACGCTTGGAAAAAGAGAAACCATGGGGAGAACTGACTAGGAATGAACTGTGCCAGTGAATAGTACTGTTTATTTGTACACTGGCAATGTTGTTTTACTGCCCAGCGCTGTGAAGGAATTATGCAAATTCTGCAAACACTCCCAAAAATACGTGCTGTGCACAATTTGAATAGTGCATCAGATTCCCATCTTGGAGATCTTTCAGGATTTTTAGAAGTATGTACAGTGTCCAGACCTTAAAAAGCATTCAACTAGATGTTTCAAGTAGCATCAAGGAATAGTTCAGAAATTGTAACCCCCTTCAGTCAACGGACACGGACACAAGGCGTTCTCGTTTACGGGCATTTATTGGTCAGTCCTTAATGTCATCAAACATGCAGTGAGAACTAAATAAAACAAAAATCACATAAGTTACAGAAATAAGAATATTCTCACAGAGAATAGCACATTAAATAAATAAACAACACAACGTTAGATAGACTACTAAAACCGTCACACAGTTATGCTTTACATTGATAATTACACATTGAAATAACCATGCATACCTCATTGACCGCGTTAACTCCAGGGAGTGAAAAAACAGGTAATAAAGGCAACTTCTCTTCCATGTGTCTCTCGATAACTTACACATGTAATAACATTACCAAAAACTTAACGAGCCGCAGATAGCTCAGCTTGCGCTACATTCTCCGATGCTGGTGACATATCAATAAAGGTCTGAACCAACCGAACCTCAGAACAATAGTTCCGATATATAAGCCTACATAAACAAGTCAGTTTGTACACATATTTCAAAGTAAAAGAAATTCAGATAAATATAAATATATTATGATATATTTAAGCATGGCTACTTTATTAAATTAAAACTATTCTTTTATGGAACTTAAATTATGCAACTGTCTCTGCTGGCAGCTACAGAAATGTTGCTGAAAATGTTCTCACCTTAAGGCGATCCAAGTTGTAGATGAGTTTGTTTCACCAAAGGATCTTCTGCTGTCATCATAGAACCATTAGAATGAGAGTCCAACCAACTGATAAAAATATCACAATAATCTACAAGCAATCCACACAACACCAGTCCATTAACCTATTGCGAAGTGAAAAGCATATTTGTTAAAAACCAAGTCCATCTCTTCAGGCCAGAATACTAGTCCACAATCCATAACACTTCAGTGGAACAATTCCATGCCCTGTAAATTTATGCCTGTAAATGGTGCTTTATACAGTATGTGCATATTTCTTTCCTGATTCAGATGAGATAACTTTTTTATTGGATTAAGCAATATTATAGATAGAAGACGTACTTTAGCTGGAAGTGATGGATTGAAGTTAAAATGTCTTTATGATTAACTTGTTCATTATAAACATGCAGCTTGTGTTTTACTTGCATATGGATTATTTATGTGTGTTTTTCTTTTTCTTTTTAGTAATCAGTTGTTTGAACTCTCATTCTGATGGCACCCATTCACTGCAGAGGATTCATTGGTGAGCAAGTGATGTAATACATTTTTCCAAATGTTCTGATGAAGAAACAAACTCATCTACAGCTTGGATGGCCTGACTACCAGATCTGACCAACATCTGTGCTGTCAGCGCAAGCAAAGCCCACTAGGTTATCAGGATTCACAGCGGCCCTGACTTTCAATCGCAATACTCTTCACAATCCTCTGCGAATCCTCGCTGATATGTTCTGCAGCTTCATCTGGGACTGTGAAATTCATCATCAAGCTCGTTTTTCAATATGAATACCTGACAGACTTGGGAAATGGGTTTTAGAGAGTCAGAAGGAATAGATTTAGAAATATATCACTTTTCATAATATCTGTCTGTGTTCAAATCAAGTGCACAGATGGTGGTTGCAAAGTAGGAAGGACCTGACCTCACGGCACAAAAGGTGCAAGTTTTAAAACATCTACTGAATTTCAAGTAACAGTCAGTTTCTTGAAGAGATTCTCACACAGTAAGAAAGAAAATAGTCATTCCACAACAAGGACAGACAACCAGTCACAGATTCTAGGAAATTTGATTTTGTGTTATAGCTTACCACCCAGAAGGGAAGCCAGTGGTATTGGAGCCATGGCTGGACTGGCCATTGGGCATACCGGGCATTTCCCCGGTGGACTGACGTGCTTTTTGGGCCGATATCTCATACTCATACTTTTTTTTTTTTTAAACGGCCCATAAAATTTGTACATCGGCGGCCCATTCGTTTTGTTTTGTTTTGCTTAATTGGCGGTGCTGGGTTTGTGCCGGTGTAATGCATTGGTCAAAGTCAGTGTTAGTTTTTTTTTTCTGAAACACGTAGATCAGCGGCCCATTGGCTCTTTTCTTGATTGACACTGGGCTGGCCCAATCACAACTTTAAACGAGTGAGCGAGCGGCAGCAGTGTCAGTGTGTATCTGTAAAAAAAGATGGAGAAGAAACGCAAGGAATGTGCAGATAAATAGCATGAAAAAATAGAACCAGGCCCTTAAAGCAGACACTGTAAACTGTGTCAAAATATATATTTTCTGACCTTCATCAGCTCCTGTGGCAGATGATGATAGTGAAGACGGAGGATCAGGAGAGAGATGAGAAAGTGTAGAGCCTGCGGTAAGCATAACTACTTTCAAAACACTTAGGCCATGTCATGAGTGTAGATTATTTCCACATCTGCATAGTTGACGATTACCGCAATTCACTAGAAATTTAATAAGAGGCGTTTGTAAACCATGTTTTCCGCCAAAATAAAAGCTTGATGCAGTTTGCGTCA
Source organism: Carassius carassius (assembly GCF_963082965.1). Classification (NCBI taxonomy): domain Eukaryota; kingdom Metazoa; phylum Chordata; class Actinopteri; order Cypriniformes; family Cyprinidae; genus Carassius; species Carassius carassius. The sequence goes on along the minus strand of NC_081781.1, from coordinate 5,999,826 downwards.
AAATAAAAGATCATGTGCTTATCTCTTTCAAGTATAGAAATTGGTACAACTAATTAAGAAAGTTTCCTTTATTTTTTTGTGCATTTGTTTTACAAAATATGGCTATTACTGTCATTGGATTAATATTATAACTATTATTATGTATAGGTGTAATGTAAATAGACACTGTAACTAAAAGAGGTTTGAATTTTTCTTTGTTTAATTTGCACACTGAATATGGGTTGGAGCTTTTAATTTTGAACTCTCAAAGTGCACCAGATTAATGAATTTAACATTAAAATGCACAAAATTTTCTCACGGGGGGGCATGCCCCCGAACACCCCTAGAAGGACCGAGGACACACCAACATAGCTTTAACAAAAATCCTGTAAGAAACACTGGTATTGCTATGCCAGAGCTGCTTATAGCTTGTTTTAGGATTCACTACTGTGGAGTATAGTTCAACTGTATTAATAAATATAAAATTTTGGCTTATTTCATCTGTTAACTCTCACTAGTTCCTATACTCACTCATTACATGGCATTAGTGGTTTTAATGAATAGGAGTTGGTATGCATATAATTAAGGGCGTGCAAAGATGGGTGGTGTTTATGATCATATAGTGGGCCGGTCTGGGCAAAAATGCCCGGGCCGATTTTTTGTCCCAGTCCAGCCCTGATTGGAGCTGTGACGTTTAGTGCACACACTGCAGATACAGTGAGCTTTAGTGCTCCTTTAGGAGCCTGAGGACTGAACCTGGCTTGAGTGGCATCCTCATCTGCTCCATATGTTTGTGATCCCCTCTCTACCATCTCTTAAAAGTGTCTTTGAAAAAAACAGAATTTTCCAAACATTTTATATGACATGTAAATTAAGTAATATTATGTATGTAATATTATAGAAAAAATATCTTTATAAATGAAATGAAAGATTTCTACCAGGTAGAGCACATTTAAATAATAGTGTTTGTTTGTGTTATGATTCTAATATTTTAAATTCAGAAAATAAACGGTTGTGTTGTAGTTCAATTTAGTTTTGGAAATTAAAAATTAATACCAAGTATAGTTTTAGTTAACTAAAATGAAAATGATTGCAAATATTTTAAGATTGAAATAAAGCTGAAATAAATAAAAAAAATAATAATAAAAAGCATTATAAATTAGATGGAAAAACTAATTTATTAAAAATGTTTTCTTGGCAAATAAATAAGTTAAAGTGCTTAAATTATATATATATATATATATATATATATATATATATATATATATATATATATATATATATATATATATATATATATATATATATATATATATATATATTAAACTGAGAAATTTTACACTTTTATCCACTTAATTAGCTCATTTAAAATTTAATGCCTGCTACAGGTCTCAAAAAAGTTGGCACGGGGGCAACAAATGGCTAAAAAAGCAAGCAGTTTTGAAAAGATTAAGCTGGGAGAACATCTAGTGATTAATTAAGTTAATTGATATCAGGTCTGTAACATGATTAGCTATAAAAGCTTTGTCTTAGAGAAGCAGAGTCTCTCAGAAGTAAAGATGGGCAGAGGCTCTCCAATCTGTGAAAGACTGCGTAAAAAATTGTGGAAAACTTTAATAAAAATGTTCCTCAACGTCAAATTGCAAAGGCTTTGCAAATCTCATCATCTACAGTGCATAACAGCATCAAAAGATTCAGAGAAACTGGAGAAATCTCTGTGCGTAAGGGACAAGGCCGGAGACCTTTATTGGATGCCCGTGGTCTTCGGGCTCTCAGACGACACTGCATCACTCATCGGCATGATTGTGGCAATGACATTACTAAATGGGCCCAGGAATACTTTCAGAAACCACTGTCGGTAAACACAATCCGCCGTGCCATCAGCAGATGCCAACTAAAGCTCTATCATGCAAAAAGGAAGCCATATGTGAACATGGTCCAGAAGCGCCGTCGTGTCCTGTGGGCCAAGGCTCATTTAAAATGGACTATTTCAAAGTGGAATAGTGTTTTATGGTCAGACGAGTCCAAATTTGACATTCTTGTTGGAAATCACGGACGCCGTGTCCTCCGGGCTAAAGAGGAGGGAGACCTTCCAGCATGTTATCAGCGTTCAGTTCAAAAGCCAGCATCTCTGATGGTATGGGGGTGCATAAGTGCATACGGTATGGGCAGCTTGCATGTTTTGGAAGGCTCTGTGAATGCTGAAAGGTATATAAAGGTTTTAGAGCAACATATGCTTCCCTCCAAACAACGTCTATTTCAGGGAAGGCCTTGTTTATTTCAGCAGGACAATGCAAAACCACATACTGCAGCTATAACAACAGCATGGCTTCGTTGTAGAAGAATCCGGGTGCTAACCTGGCCTGCCTACAGTCCAGATCTTTCACCTATAGAGAACATTTGGCACATCATTAAACGAAAAATAGCCTACGTCAAAGACAACCACGAACTCTTCAGCAGCTGGAAATCTATATAAGGCAAGAATGGGACCAAATTCCAACAGCAAAACTCCAGCAACTCATAGCCTCAATGCCCAGACGTCTTCTAACTGTTTTGAAAAGAAAAGGAGATGCTACACCATGGTAAACATGCCCCGTCCCAACTATTTTGAGACCTGTAGCAGAAATCAAAATTGAAATGAGCTGATTTTGTGCATAAGATTTTAAACTTTCTCAGTTTAAACATTTGCTATGTTATCTATGTTCTATTGTGAATAAAATATTGGCTCATGTGATTTGAAAGTCTTTTAGTTTTCATTTTATTCAAATTTAAAAAACGTCCCAACTTTTCCGGAATTCGGGTTGTGTATATATATATATATATATATATATATATATATATATATATATATATATATATATTAAATTAAATTAAATTAATGCATTTAGCAGACGCTTTTATCCAAAGCGACTTACAGTTTTTACCTATCATGTGTTCCCGGGGAATCAAACCCCTAACCTTGCGCTCGATAAAGCAATGCTCTACCAATTGAGCTAAAGAAACACTATATGTGTGTGTGTGTGTGTGTGTGTGTGTGTGTGTGTGTGTGTGTGTGTGTGTGTGTGTGTGTGTGTGTGTGTGTGTGTGTGTGTGTGTGTATATGTGTGTATATGTGTGTATGTATATATATATACATACACACACACACACACACACATATATATATATATGTATATATAAATCTGAAAAAAATAAAAATATTAATAAATAATACAATAATAAAACGTAAAGGCCTGTTCACAACAAGGACCATAACTATAACAATGTGTGTGTGTGTGTATATGTGTATATATATATATATATATATATATATATATATGTATATATAATATATATATATATATATATATATATATATATATGTATGTATGTGTGTGTGTGTGTGTGTGTGTGTGTGTGTGTGTGTGTGTGTGTGTATAAATCTGAAAAAAATAAAAATATTAATAAATAATACAATAATAAAACGTAAAGGCCTGTTCACAACAAGGACCATAACTATAACAATGTGTGTGTGTGTGTGTATATGTGTATATATATATATATATATATATATATATGTATATATAATATATATATATATATATATATATATATGTATGTGTGTGTGTGTGTGTGTGTGTGTGTGTGTGTGTGTATAAATCTGAAAAAAATAAAAATATTAATAAATAATACAATAATAAAACGTAAAGGCCTGTTCACAACAAGGACCATAACTATAACAATAAAGAAATCACGTATTTTTCCGACTATAAGTCGCACCTGAGTATAAGTCGCATCAGTCCAAAAATACGTCATGATGAGGAAAAAACATATATAAGTCGCATTTATTAAGAAACGAGAAAACATTACCGTCTACAGCCGCGAGAGGGCGCTCTATGTTTTCAGTGGTAAGCTACAGCAGCACTGAGCAGCATAGAGCGCCCTCTCGCGGCTGGAGACGGTAATGTTTTCTCTTGGTTCATTTCTCTTGGTTCATGTCAAATTAATTTTGATAAACAAGTCGCACCTGACGCAGTCGCAGGACCAGCCAAACTATGAAAAAAAGTGTGACTTATAGTCCAGAAAATACGGTAGTTTATATATATATATATATAAATCTGAAAAAAATATATATATATATTAATAAATAATACAATAATAAAACGTAAAGGCCTGTTCATAACAAAGACCATAACTATAACAATAAAGAAATAGTTTTAAAAATAATTCAAAATGAAATCATCGCAGAGTTCACACAACTTTAACAATAACAGCATAGAGGAATTATATTTTTGAGATCACTTTCAGTACAATTTTTTTTTCAGCTGATGAAAGATAAAAACAGTTACAGCCAATCAGAATCTATCCTGCAGACAACAAAACTGCAGCATTCATTTATAATAAACAGAATGTTATTGTGCACTGTGTGGATGCTAATACAGTAATCATTATCATTATCTTTATAGTTATTGTTCTTAGTGTGACTGGGCCTTAACACTGATGATTACAAGGTTTTTTTATGTCCTTTTTGAAATGTTAGCAACATTATGTGGGGGTGCCCAGCAACTTGAGATATTAACATTATGCAAATGAGCAGTGATGCAATGCGGTGAATACATAAAGGAGTGCAGACACTTGAGCTGATGTGATCCTTCTCCAGTGAGATCCTGCATTCGAGCTTTAGCCAGATGGAGAAGTTCATGTTGCTGAGTGATTTCACTGTTCATTATGATTTGTCTCTCCCCACATGCAGGGATATAATACAAAAACCAATAACATGCCAGCCAGAAATTAAGAATCTGAGTGAATTTGACTCATGCATTGATAATCATCTTGTTCGTAATATGATGCATTATGCGCTCCTGCAATCTACAGTATATACAAATGCTTCCCCCCTGCAGTGTATTCATTTTAGCTGCAAGGAAATAAACTGACATAATGTCATCTTGCTTTCAGTATGTCTTATTTGTGATCAGGTTTTCAAAAGCTTTGGCCAGTTGCTCATCCAGCAGCAGCAACGCCTACACCCCAGCGACCTGCGACCTCCAGCGATAAAACTGCTGTCATAGGGAATGCCGCTTAAATTTGTGTTAGAGGTTCATAATGTGACAGCATTTGCAGTGTCACACAGGTAAATCTGGGTGGTTTGGCCTGTTTAATGTGTTTTCATAATTGCAGGTGAAGTACACAGCGTTCTTTCATATTTTATGGACTCCTCTGGCCCTGATGCTTTTATCATCCTCTCACATGGACAATGACTGCATCAATATAAACACACAGGGGGCCAGCTGTCCCCCGAGAGCGCAATAGCACTGTAATTTGGTTTTGATTTATTTTCCCTTTCGGATATCAAATGGAAGAAGGTCACTTGTCAGGGTTATTGATGTGTTTTTTTGTCCATAATTAGATGTGCTAGGGAATTTGTAATGGATACAGGATGATGCATGATAAATAATACATACACCTCATTGGTAAGGTCGGTTTTTCAGAGCCTACCAACTCCATTGCCATTGTCAGTCTTTGAAGCTGTTGTTCATAACTATATACAGCTGTTGATTTCTACTGGATTCAGTGACAAATGAAAATAGGGAAAAAGGGAAAAAACTGTTGTGCTCGCATGTTAAGTTTTGTGGCTATAGCCAAGTTAGCAGTGAACTAAACTGTCAACACAAGCTAAAGGTTTACTGAAATCAAGTGATGGTAAAGTACAGTCGTGGCCAAAAGCTTTGAGAATTACATAAATATTGGAAATTGGAAAAGTTGCTTCTTAAGTTTTTATAATAGCAATTTGCATATACTCCAGAATGTTATGAAGAGTGATCAGATGAATTGCATAGTCCTTCTTTGCCATGAAAATTAACTTAATCCCCAAAAAACCTTTCCACTGCATTTCATTGCTGTCATTAAAGGACCTGCTGAGATCATTTTAGTAATCGTCTCGTTAACTCAGGTGAGAATGTTGACGAGCACAAGGCTGGAGATCATTATGTCAGGCTGATTGGGTTAGAAGAATGGCAGACTTGACATGTTAAAAGGTGGGTGATGCTTGAAATCATTGTTCTTCCATTGTTAAGCATGGTGACCTGCAAAAAAAAGCGTGCAGCCATCATTGCTTTGCATAAAAATGGCTTCACAGGCAAGGATAATGTGGCTACTAAGATTGCACCTAAATCAACAATTTATAGGATCATCAAGAATTTCAAGGAAAAAGGTTCAATTCTTGTAAAGAAGGCTTCAGGGCATCCAAGAAAGTCCAGTAAGCGCCAGGATCGTCTCCTAAAGAGGATTCAGCTGTGGGATCGGAGTGCCACCAGTGCAGAGCTTGCTCAGGAATGGCAGCAGGCAGGTGTGAGCACATCTGCACGCACAGTGAGGCGAAGATGTCAAGAAGGGCAGCAAAGAAGCCACTTCTCTCCAAAAAAAACATCAGGGACAGATTGATCTTCTGCAGAAAGTATAGTGAATGGACTGCTGAGGACTGGGGCAAAGTCATATTCTTCGATGAAGCCCCTTTCCGATTGTTTGGGGCATCTGGAAAAAGGCTTGTCCGGAGAAGAAAAGGTGAGCGCTACCATCAGTCCTGTGTCATGCCAACATTAAAGCATCCTGACAACATTCATGTGTGGGGTTGCTTCTCATCCAAGGGAGTGGGCTCACTCACAATTCTGCCCAAAAACACAGCCATGAATAAAGAATGGTACCAAAACACCCTCCAACAGCAACTTCTTCCAACAATCCAACAACAGTTTGGTGAAGAACAATGCATTTTCCAGCACGATGGAGCACCAAAGGCAAAAGTGATAACTAAGTGGCTCGGGGACCAGAATGTTGAAATTTTGGGTCCATGGCCTTGAAACTCCCCAGATGTTAATTCCATTGAGAACTTGTGGTCAATCCTCAAGAGGCGGGTGGACAAACAAAAACCCACTAATTCTGACAAACTCCAAGAAGTGATTATGAAAGAATGGGTTGCTATCAGTCAGGATTTGGCCCAGAAGTTGATTGAGAGCATGCCCAGTCGAATTGCAGAGGTCCTGAAAAAGAAGGGCCAACACTGCAAATACTGACTCTTTGCATAAATGTCATGTAATTGTCAATAAAAGTCTTTGAAACGTATGAAGTGCTTGTAATTATATTTCAGTACATCACAGAAACAACTGAAACAAAGATCTAAAAGCAGTTTAGCAGCAAACTTTTTGAAAACTAATATTTATGTAATTCTCAAAACTTTTGGCCACGACTATCAAAGAACAAAACATAAACTAAACAATTCAATTCAGGGATGCAAACGTGTCACCTTTTGGCGAAATTTGCTGTTTTGAATTCAAAACATTGAATCATTTGTGTAATTAGTGTAGATCAAGTTAGTTGTTAAATTCGGTTGGTGGGGCGGGGGGTTGACTACCCACTTGTAATCACCCTCTTGATATCCAAGATGGCGCCGCACATGGCTGCTTCAGTGCTTGGCTCTCCAGAGTTTGTACTGTTTTTGTTTGTTTTTCCTGTATTTTGTTTAACAAACATGATCAGTTTCACCAGGGATGAACTGCTGAACATTCGGCAGAACACACCACATGATATTTTTCCGGATTTCTATTATACAGACGTTTTACTGAACATTGTTATCGGAGGAGCAGCAGCGCTGATCAAACACTTCAGGACGCGCAGACAGGGAAAGCGAGCGGGAGCGCTCGTCAGACTCAGGAAGCGCGGATTTCGAACGCCGTTGCCTAGCATCCATCTCGCAAATCTCCGCTCTCTACCCAACAAAACGGACGAACTCCTTCTGCTCTCTCGGACAAATAAGGATTTCTCTCACTCTGCTGCTCTGTGTTTCACGGAAACCTGGCTGAATGACGCCATACCAGACAGCGCGCTCCATCTGCTGGGCTTTCAGCTGTTTAGAGCGGATCGCGACGCAGAATCAACGGGGAAATCGCGCGGCGGCGGGACATGCTTTTACATCAATGAACGGTGGTGTACAGATGTAACTGTGTTAAAGAAGATGTGCTGTCCTGATCTAGAAATGCAGTTTGTCAACTGCAAGCCGTTCTATTCGGGAGTTTCACTCGTTCATTCTGGTTGGTGTTTACATTCCTCCACAAGTGCATGTGAGCTCAGCTTTACAGAAACTCGCTGATCAGATCACAGACACAGAATAACAACACCCGGACTCTGTTTTAATCATTCTTGGAGACTTTAATAAAGCCAATCTCTCCCGTGAACTGCCAAAATACAGACAGCATGTTACATGTCCCACCAGACACAGTAATATACTGGATCACTGTTACACCACAATAAAGGATGCATATCACTCTGTTCCACGAGCGGCTTTGGGACTTTCTGATCACTGTCTGGTTCATCTTATACCGACCTACAAGCAGAAACTTAAATCTGCTAAACCCGTAGTAAAGACTGTGAAGAGATGGACCAGCGAAACAGAGCAGGATTTACAATCTTGTTTTGACCTCACTGATTGGAGTGTTTTTGAAGCTGCTACCACCGATCTGGACGAACTCACAGAGACTGTAACATCCTATATTAGTTTCTGTGAGGATATATGCATTACTACCAGGACTTATTTAACATTCAACAATGATAAGCCATGGTTTACAGTAAAACTCAGACACCTTCGTCAGGCCAAAGAGGATGCCTACAGAAATGGGGACAGGGTCTTGTACAATCAGGCCAGGAACACACTGAACAAAGTGATTAAAGCGGCTAAAAAGACCTACGCTAAAAAGTTGGAAGACCAGTTTACTTCCAACGACTCAACTTCAGTGTGGAGAGGACTAGGAGCCATAACAAACTACAAGACACCATCCCCTTGCACTGAGGCTAATCAACGACTTGCTAACGACCTGAATGAGTTTTATTGTAGATTTGAAACCCCCAACACCCACTCTGACCATCTCCCTACACAACCATTAACACCTCCTGCAATCCCCCTCTCCATACCTCCTGCTCTTCAAATCTGTGAAGATGATGTGCGCCAGGTCTTCAAGAAAAACAAAAGAAGAAAAGCACCGGGCCCAGATGGCGTTACACCAGCCTGTCTGAAAATCTGTGCTGACCAGCTGATCTGCTTCACAGATCTTCAACAGATCCCTGGAGTTGTGTGAAGTGCCTTCCTGCTTCAAACGCTCCACCATAATCCCCATTCCAAAGAAACCCAAGATAACAGGACTTAACGACTACAGACCTGTGGCTCTAACGTCTGTCGTCATGAAGTCGTTTGAAAAACTGGTTCTGGCTTATCTGAAGGACATCACTGGACCCTTACTGGACCCCCTGCAGTTTGCTTACCGAGCAAACAGGTCAGTGGATGATGCAATCAACATGAGGTTGCACTTCATCCTGCAACATCTGGACAAAACAGGGACTTATGTGAGGATCCTGTTTGTGGACTTTAGTTCGGCTTTCAACACCATCATCCCAACAACCCTCCAGACCATACTGACCCAGCTCTCTGTTCCTAGCTCTATCTGTCAGTGGATCACCAGCTTTCTGACAGATAGGCAACGGTTAGGGAGACTGGGGAAATTCATGTCAAACAGCTGCTCCACCAACACTGGTGCCCCTCAGGGATGTGTTCTCTCCCCTCTGCTCTTCTCCCTGTACACCAACGACTGCACCTCTAAAGACCCCTCTGTCAAGCTCCTGAAGTTTACAGACGACCCTACAGTCATCGGCCTCATCCAGGACGGTGACGAGTCTGCTTACAGACAAGAGGTTGAGCAGCTGGCTGTCTGGTGCAGTCTTAACAACCTGGAGCTGAACACGCTCAAAACAGTGGAGATGATTGTGGACTTTAGGGGAAACCCCCCTGCACTTTCCCCACTCACCATCATGAACAGCACTGTGGCTGCAGTGCAGTCATTGAGATTCCTGGGAACCACCATCTCTCAGGACCTGAAGTGGGACAATCACATTGACTCCATTGTGAAAAAAGCCCAACAAAGGTTGTACTTCCTTCGCCAGCTGAGGAAGTTTAACCTGCCACAGGAGCTGCTGAAACAGTTCTACCCAGCCATCATTGAGTCAGTCCTGTGTACTTCAATTACTGTCTGGTTTGGTTCAGCTACAAAATCAGACATCAGAAGACTACAGAGAACTATTGGTGCTCCTCTGCCCACCCTTCAAGAACTGTATACATCCAGAGTGAGGAAAAGGGCTCAGAAATCCCTCTGGATCCCTCACATCCAAGTCACCCCATCTTTGAACTTTTGCCATCTGGCCGGCGCCTCAGAGCCGCAAATACCAGAACAGCAAGGCACAAGAATAGTTTCTTCCCCCAGGCAATCTACCTCATGAACATTTAAATGCTCCCCAATTATGCTTATAAATGTGCAATATCCTTATATTTATTTATTTGTTAACCCTCCATCCTAGAACATTCCTGCATCTCACTCAATCCTATTCCATTATCATTTATAGCACAATTATTTATACACTTATTTATTTGCCAATTTGTAAATCTCCTTTTTTGTAATGTTTTTTTTTTTTTTTTGGTCTGTGTGTTGTTGTCTCTGTGTACTGGAAGCTTATGTCACTAAAACAAATTCCTTGTATGCGCAAGCATACTTGGCAATAAAGCTCTTTCTGATTCTGATTCTGATTCTGATTATTCTTCTCTTGTGTGTATTTTTGCGCGGGCGCTCTGGTTTCGAATTACAAAACCACACGTTTTTACAACGTGTTTTTGCAGCATTGAGTATAGCCAATCACAGGCATCTCTGTTGAAAGCAATGGCCAGTCAAAGTTGTTTTCCGTAGGTTAGTTCCCTCTGAACTATTTTTTTAATTGAACTTATTTTTCTAAGTTTATGGAGTTCTACACACTTGCAGAGGGACCTATTACAATGAGAGAGAAAAAAAGCATACACACCGTTTAAATAAGAGATTTGTTTGTGTAGTTAGTCATTGATTATATTTGGAGTTTTCGCATGAGTAAGCTCGCTCAGTTGTGCAATAAGAGGAGCCATTTGCTCGGTTTCTTTTAGAAAAGTTTTCTGGAGTGATGAACGCAAGTGTAAAAAATTACACAAGCAAACCCGCTAAGTTGTTCCGCAAGTCATTACTATGATTGACAGCACTGGGCCGAACGAACTATATAATCTGACAAGCCGATGTCAAAAATAGAGCTGTGCATCAAGTGATACAGAGTAAATTCAGAGTAACAAAACTATAACAGAATATATTTAGCAGCTTCTACAGTTAAAGATAAAACTTAAAACACTCTATTTGATGTGTCCATTTCAAGGCAATATTTTTTTTTCATTGTTTTTAAATTAAATTTACAAATATTTCACAATATTGAATGCATTATTATTTAACTGTACTTGCTATATTACTTCAGTACAATACTAAAATTTGTTAGAATAGTCATTTTATAATAAAGACTTAAAAACTGGGGTGAGGAAATGGCAACTGAGCTAATGAGTGATCATCTGCTGCCATCTACTGGATATAATGGTAATTTCATGTAATTTTCATCTTAAATGTTCATAATTTTCATATTATATTCATATTTCATAAATATTGAATAACTAAAAATATGGAATAATTTGACATGAAATAACTAAAAATATTGAATCATTAAAAGATTTGCTTTATTTTTTAATCGGGGTGTATATTTATATATAATATGAATCATATCATATATATGTATATACATATACTATTTTATTTATTTTTTATTAAAATTTTTAATTTACTTTTTATATAAGAAAAAGCAAGAATGCATCAAATCTATGAAAAGTGACAGTAAAGATATTTTTTTTTAAAATTACTACAGATTTATATTTAAAATAAATGCTGTTGTTAAACGTTCTACTTATCAATAAATACTTCACAAAAATATTACGAAATTCAATAAATTAATAAAATCAGCATTTAATTCTGAAGGATTACATGACACTGGGACTGGACTAATGATGTTGAAAATTAAGCTTTACAATCACAGGAGTAAATTATAATTTAAAATATGTCAAAATAGGAAACAAGTGATTTTAAATTTAACAGTAATTCACAATATATCTGTTTTACTGTGTTTTTGATCCAGTAAATGCATAGGCATATAAGCAACTTCTTTCAAATATTGCACATAAAATGTAATTAATTTTATACATTTAAATGGTTAAGTGGGAAACTCAGGGGGAAAGATAACTTTAACTTTTTAGTCCCGTAACTCAACATTTGGTTCTACATTCCATAGATGGATTTGCCAATTCAGTGACAGTGAGCAGTTTATAACTGGTCATGCTGCTCTTAATTATTACGAAGCATACAGTCACGGGCAGGCATCTGCATTCAGTGCAGTCCGCTGGTGATTCAGCTAACAGAAAGAAGGCAGAGGCCTGTTGTCAAACAATCACACAGAATGATGAAGTTTTCACGCAAAGCTGCTCATCCCTTGTTGGAGCCGTTTACAAATGAAGAAAATTATGAATTCCATTAGGATTTTTAAATAGCTTTTCCGCAGGCTCAATGTGTGTGCACGTCGATGCACATTCACAGCTTTTAATTAAAGTCAGTGATTATGTCCCAGAATCAGCCAATACTGAAACATTTAGAAGCCTTTATTGGAAATCCGAAAGCGGCCTAATGGAAGACCGTGCACAGCAGAGTTTCCTTTTAAATTCGGTCACACTTAAATGGCTTCAGCATGGAACGTCCTCATAAGAGGACCATGCTATGCAATCCAGCTCGTTTCTGGCCGAAAGGAGCATAGCGGCCCTTATATTCTTTAACTGAAATTTCATGGTTTTATTTGGAGTTTGAGTGCTGTGGCATTAATTCAGTGCAGGAGAGGTAGCTGAGGGCAACAAAGGCAGTCGATGAAGGCATAGCATAGTTCTTCCCAAAATAACATCTCTGCCTTCAACATTTTTAAGTATTTTTTTCCCCTGTTTTTACAGTGAAGGTGACATGACTTGGTGTGACTCTAAAGGCATCATTCTTTGGGCTCCAGTGTTAATAACTGGGTTGAAACCCTCTTTCTATCTATGTCCTTTATTCAGCAGAGAACGGAAGACCTCTCCAACATTGTGTTGTTACTCAGAAGGCAATGCCTCACCATCAGACTGTCTGGTCACCTCATCTCCTCCTGGAATGACTTACCTTCTGACACAAAGCACTGTCAGGGCAGAGCATGAATGACTCTGGAGGTGATTGGCACAGGAAGAATGTGTGTGACGGAAATGAAATTTAATGTGAGATGACGCTCTTTTCGTGGTGAGAGTGCCAAATTCAGAACACAAACAAACAGGCTGACCTCGAGTAACCTGTGTGTGATCTTTGCAAGCATGCCTCTAGCTGTCACTCAATATTTACTCTGCATACTGGTTCTTTTATCTAGCATGCAGTATTTGATCTTTAGCATGTACTAGAGTGACTGACATACTTGAATATACCTACAAAAAATTGGGTGTAATATCTGTATTTAATTATCAGACTTATTATAAACTAAAACCATAAAAATATATATATATAACTAATATACTTTTTTCAGCTAGTTGCCAGGACATTTCTCATTTTACTTTAGTTTAAGTAAAAATAAAACCAAAATTAATTAATTCATTAAAAATATATTTATATATTGACAAAAACCTACTAAAGAACCTAAAAAAACTACTAAAAATGGCAAAAGGACACTAATGACTAAAATGACTAAAACTTTAACTGAATTTGTAATGAACAGATCTGGGCTGTGTTTCCTAAAAGCATTGTAAGCTTGAAACCAATGGAGCTACGATCGACTTGAGCTTACAATGCTTTTGGGAAATGCAGCCCAGAACATCTAAAATTTAAAGTGATTCAAAATATTAATAAAAATCACAATAGTTTCTAAGTTATACATAAATCTTATATATATAGTATTTTTGACTAATTAAAATAACCTTTAAAAAAAATTAATAATCCTAAAAAATGTACTAAATAAAAAAATACATTTGGAACATAAACCTCACAAAATGTTGTGCTTAAAGCAGGAAGAAGAAAAAATACCAATTGTAGTTGTTCTTGATATTTTGTATGAAATTTGGATGTTTCTTAAAGGCACAGTAGCAAAGACAACAACGACAAAGATAGAGCTTTTAAATCTGAATGGAAAATAGTCATGCAAAACTGCATTACATTTTTGTACAAGAAACCTTAAAGGGTTAGTTCACCCAGATAGCAAAATTATGTAATTAATAACTTACCCTCATGTTGTTTCAAACCCCTAAGACCTCCGTTTATCTTTGGAACACAGTTTAAGACATTTTAGATTTAGTCTGAGAGCTCCCAGTCCCTCCATTGAAACTGTGTGTACGGTCTACTGTCCATGTCCAGAAAGGTAAGAAAAACATAATCAAAGTAGTCCATGTGACATCAGAGGGTCAGTTAGAATTTTTTGAAGCATCGAAAATACATTTTGGTCCAAAAATAGCTTAATAGCTAAATTAACTTTTTTAATGTGGCTGACACTCCCTCTGAGTTCAAACAAACCAATATCCCGGAGTAATGCATGCACTCAAACAGTACACTGACTGAACTGCTGTGAAGAGAGAACTGAAGATGAACACCGAGCCGAGCCAGATAAGAAGAATCGAGGAGCTGATGATACTGCGCATGTGTGATTCAGCGTGAAGCAGACTGACACACAGAGCGCATGAACCGAACTGATTCTTTTGGTGATTGATTCTGAACTGATTCTGTGCTAATGTTATGAGCGCGGGTAAACCGAAGGCTTGAATCAAGGGCAATCATCGCAAATGACGCCATTACGTCGAGCGCAAAAGAACCAGTGAACTGTTTTCTTCAACCGGTTTATTGAATCGAACTGTCCAAAAGAACTACTGGTGATCCGAAAACCGATGCAACCGGTTCTTGACTCGTGAACGAGTCAGTCTTTTGTTCGTTATCTGGCTCGGTTTGGTGTTCATCTTCAGTTCTCTCTTCACAGCAGTTCAGTCAGTGTACTGTTTGAGTACATGATATTGGATTGTTTGAACTCAGAGGGAGTGTCAGCCACATTAAAAAAGTTAACAGCTTAAGTCATTTGTGGATTAATGCGTATTAGATATGCGAACCGTTTAAAACGATTCAGTTCGATTTGGTGAACTGAATGATTCGTTCGCGAACCGCATATCCAGACTGCTTTGTTTTGAACTCTCTCACACAACAGACACGGAAGAGAAGACAATGCTGAATAAATTCGTTGTTTTTGCTATTTTTGGACCAAAATGTATTTTCGATGCTTCAAAAAATTCTAACTGACCCTCTGACGTCACATGGACTACTTTGATGATGTTTTTCTTACCTTTCTGGACATGGACAGTATACCGTACACACAGCTTCAATGGAGGGACTGAGAGCTCTCGGACTAAATCTAAAATATCTTAAACTGTGTTCCAAAGATAAACGGAGGTCTTACAGGTTTGGAACAACATGAGGGTAAGTTATTAATTACATAATTTTGCTATCTGGGTTAACTAACCCTTTAAGGTGCATGTTTTAAAGTGGCTGAATATTATTTTTTAGAATATGCTACAAAAGTCTAAAAAATGGCTCCTTTGAGAAAGAAAAAAACACAGCATTTGCATATGCACTCCGAGGATGGATAATTAAGAATACATTTATTTTTCAGAGAAACTTTCCTCCATTTATTCTCTTTAAACAGCAGAGCCAAACAGGGAGGAGGATTTAATTTGAAGCCTGTGAAATGATGGCAATGACAACGGAAACAATAGTTTCATTTCTCGCCCAGCACAGTGCACCGTTCCAGGAGGAAATAAACTTCCTTATTATTTCACTCATACGCCTTCTTTGTTTTGCACGGATTATATTTAAATTCAGGGGCTTATATAAATTCTCCCCTGCTGTTCCCAACATATATCATTCTTTTGATCAGATGAGATTAGATTGATTATATTTCTGCAAGAACTAGAGAAAACTTTGCATGCTGTGCAACTATCCTAAGGAAACAAACTCACTAAAATGCCTCACAAAATGGACGTAATTACAATGACAACCCTCATATAGAAGCCAAAATTGTCATAATAACAAAGATTAGTATTTTTAATTGTAATTAAATTAATCAGGGTGTTTGTGATGACCTGATTGTGTCATGAGCATCTGCATTCATTGTTTTTTTAACCTTCCTCACCCTGATTCTCAATGGAGGCTGATGTGAAAGACGGTGTAAAATTTAATGGATTTGAATTCCCTGAGATCAAAACTCTGTAAGTCTATTAAGGCTTTCTGCAGTTTGCCGTTATCTGCTGCTCCCGAGTCCAACCGGACGAACCCGACTCAAATTAAGCAAAAAACGATTAAGAATGTATCAGTGGCTCATTTGCAAAATCCAGTGTGTCAGCAGCTCACCCTCGCCAGCACAATGAAGATAAAATGTGTGCCACTCATTCCTGTCTGTCAGTCATAATCCAGCCTAGAAATTAGATTCACTCTTCAGTCACACTGTGAATACAGAGCAGACAGATCAGCAAGTAATTGTTGTTGTTGCCATTTTTGAGGCCATAGTAAAATAATTTAAGAATAAAAATCATAAATTCTTTTGCAGTGTTCCTGTTGTTAGGCCAGTCACTTTCTACAGTATTTAGATTTTCTTGATTTTATTTTTGGTTGGGATTTTCGGTAATCTAACCATTATTTGAATTCATTTGTTCAGTAAATTGAAAGCATATGCATAAAAAAGTTAGTGTAAGTGTAGCTTGGCTTGAACCTGACAAGCCCTGATCTAAAGAGGCTTATTTAGAGATCAACGTATGAACCGTGTGTTCATATTTCATTCATAAATTCGCTGTAATACTTTAAGCAGACACAACCGCAGATGGCAGAGCATGTGTTAGTAGCAACAAAAAACATCTGTGTAATTTTCTCACAGATTTACGCATGAATTAGTGTGTGCATGACATCCTTTCCAGAAAAGAAGCTGTGGAGAATTTAAATAAGGTCGAAAGGCACACAAAGACGATAGCAGCCATTTTTAGAACAGGCCTGTCCATTATTCTAGGCTTATTGTTTCACTCAAGGGATGACTGTCTTTGGGATTATTACATTATTGGATTATTTTGTGTTTAATTTGCACTCTGCATGTTGCTGTAATGTTAATAGTAGCTAACCGTAATATTTCTTCCTAAAATCATCTCAATTCCCACATTGCAGTGTAAATTTTTTAACTTCAGGGCTTAAAAAAAGACAGAAAATCTTGAAAATATATCTTATTCTAATATTAGAGTACCTTCATGAATATGCATTAAGGTCTAATATTAGAATAATATATATTTGAGATTTTGTGTGTGTGTGTGTGTGTGTGTGTGTGTGTGTGTACACATAACCCCATGCAAGTTAATATCATTTGTAATATATTTTATGGCATTTAAATAATTTAATAAATTGTTATTTAACAGTTACAAAACATGGGAGTTAAAAATATAACATTTTTACCTTTGTGGTACCTTCATTTTTTTATGTATCTGACTCAGTTATGTAATTGATGTTTATTTATTGATTGATTGTACTATTATTTTCTAATATGCTAATATGTGTGAGGCAAATTTTTAAAGGTTTATGCCAAACATTTTCTGACAAAAAAATAAATAAAAAATAAAAGTAACAATTGTGTCCCCTCTCTCCCACAAAGCTGATAGCAAAAATAGAATAAAACTGTCTGCAATTGAAATATTATTGCCTTTAATGTATGTCAGAATGTAACATATTTTCCAGCTTTTAAATGCTATAAAATATTGTCCCATAATGACATGGGAGTTAAAAATGTAAAAGCAACTTGAACCTTTAAATGTATCTCACTCAGATAATCTATTAACATTTATTTTAAGGTAAAATTTAATTGGCATGGGAAATTAATGCTCTTATGGTTAAGCATTTTTTTAAGAGCAAAAAGCAATAACAGTGGTCTCTGCTCTCCCCACTGAAAGAAAAGCCAATGGCACCCTGTGCCATGATTTCAGCGGTTGCATCATGTTGGTTGAATATCCTACTCTTGATGAGGCCTGAGATCATTATGTGAAGCAGATTCAGGCCGGCTCTTAGAGAAATGCCCTGCAGCTTTTTTTTATTACGATCTAAAGAGGCCCACAATGTGCACTGACTTTTGCCAGTACTGGGAGTTCAGACATGCTCCAAGATTTTAACAACCTCTACCATCGTCCCCTGCAGGCACGCTGCTGTTCAGTTTGCTGCGTAAACGTGTCTCACCTAACGAACAGTGTGCCGTTTTGTGTTAATGAAGATGTCCTCTCTTCCACTGAGTGGAGCGTGAATGATCTGCAGCACGTTCTTGCTGACTGATAATGGAATTGATTGTGACAGCGTTTCGTCTGTCAGGATAATTACAAGGCTCGGTGCACAGTGACTGTATGTTGCTCAGAGGTCTGGCCAATACTCACTGGCCAATGAGCCTCATGCTTTCACAATACAGTGAATGTGATAGTATTGGGACAGTAGAAAACCCTCTGATTCAAATCGGGGTCTTCTGCACCAAATCACCATATTAAAATGATGTCTAAAGGATCATGTTACACTAAAAATTCAAGTCTGCTGAAAATTCAGCTTTGCCATTACAGGAATAATTTACATTTTAAAATAGAAAATAGTTGTTTTAATTGTAATAATGCATCATAATATTAATGTTTTTATACACAGTTCGGCACCCATTCACTGCATTGGTGAGCAAGTGATGTCTACCTATTTGTTTTGAACTCGTCTACATCTTGGATGGCCTCAGGGTGAGTAAATTGTAATTTCTCACTGATCTGACAGTTATCGATCCTTTGAATTGACACTGGAAATGAGAGATCCCTTGTTGGGCTTGTTTGTAGCTCCAGTCTCTTTCTCATTTCCCGTGGAGGGTCTGCCTTCCCACAAACACCCTGTACTCTTCCACCATGTCTAGACTGTCATTATAGTGTTCTTCCTGTCCGGGTGTCCGAGGGAATAAGCCACTCACAGGTTTTTATGACAGATGAAACTGTTCTTGCAGCTTGCTCTGAGTGAAACGAAGTCAAGAACAGACAAATAAAATTGACAAGAAGTTGCTGGAAAAAAAGAAAATTGTTGTTAAAAGACAATTATTAACAATTATTTCATGATGTTAACACAACAGTTTGTCTCTTTTAAAGAAATAACTGTTTACATCGGTCTGGGTAGTTAAGTCACATGGCAGTGTTTAGAATGTAATGCCAGCACTATATATATATATATATATATATGTGTGTGTGTGTATATATATATATATGTGTGTATATATATATATATATATATATATATATATATATATAATTTTTATATTTATAGAATGTAGTATGATTTATACAGTGAATAATGTACTAGTTTAACTGAAGCAACTTTTCATGTATCTGACTCAGGCCGCAGACTAAGAACTCAGGCGTTTTAAAGGGGACCTATTATGCAAAAATCACTTTTATAATGTGTTTGCACACAGTCGTGTGGTCACAGTGAGTGAAAACAACCAGCCTCTAATGGTAAAAATCCACCTACAATTTATTTATAATCCCAATAAATCAGAAACAGTCTCTCAGAACAAGTGATTCCAGATTCTCCCTACGTACATGTCATCGTAGAAAAAAAGTCCTGCCCATTCCGGACGATCTCTGCCCTATTAGCATAGACAAATCCCTGAGTGAGACACAGCAGTCTACCATTACTGTTTTCAGTACGTTTTCTGTAAAGATAACAGGCTTGTACTAATAGTGGAATGTTTATTTGCAAAGCCAGGAGCACCGGCTCATTTGCATTTAAAGGGACAAACACCAAATGGTGCAATTTGGCTCATAAGTGGCAATTTTAACAAGCTATAAAAAAATGATCTGTTGGGTATTTTGAGCTAAAACTTCAAATACACACTCTGGGGATATCAGAGACATATTTAACATCTTGTTCAAAGGGCATAATAGGTTCCCTTTAAAATGAATACAATCCTCACCTACACTGATGTTTTCACTGTTTCAGAATGATCCACACTACGTCCACACTACACAACAGAAAATGCATGTCACATGACCATTCATGCAGGTGCAACAGTGAGCATGATGCTTTTGTTTACACGGTTGTCAAGGATATGCAGAGCAATTGTTGGCAGCCATGCCAATGGGGTCCGCAGCATTTTCCAAAGTCTCCTGTTTTTGAGGGTCGAAAATGCTGGAGCAGTGTAAACGACAGGCATAACCATAGCAAAAGGAAAACACACTAGTGTAAACGTAGCCTTAGTAAAGTTATTAATATTTATTTATGTTTATCTTATGTTATGTACAGAATTCTTGTCAGATCACCAAGTAAATGTTAAGGTAGTTGTTGATATTACTTCCAGTTAGTTTTAATGCTAACTAGGGCTATTAATTGATTATAAAAATGTACTGTTTCATTTTTTAAGTTAAAACATTAACAAGGTTCTTTTTAACAACAAAAAATTTATAATTAGCATTTCTGTAATTATTACGTTTTGTGTGCAATTTGTGTGGATGATACTAATTTATATTCTCAAAATGCATCAGAGCACACTGGAAATACAAGCCGGCCTTGCTAATGTTTGCATTAACATGAATGACAGTGTTTTGCTTGTGGATAATAGTTCACTTATTAAGCTTTGGTGCTAATTAAATTTCACCATACAAAGAATGCAAATGTCCTTTGTTAAATGTCCCGTGAGGGTTGAATTCATAAATAAATTACCCATAAAGAAGTCCTTCTCGGTCATTTACCAATAAACAGGTGCTCGGTTAGGGAGTTTTTAGGTGCATGTAAAAATGAGATGCTTTAATGCAGAAAATCTTAAGCCATTTAAACATTCTTTATTTATCATGAATGATAACTTGTTAACTTTACTTGTTTTGTGACCTTATTCTAGATAACTCATGGGTTTATCTTCCTCATGAGGTGTGTGAGTCAACATATTGGCATGTAAAACATGCATCAGCTCTCTTTCTGTGAGATACTTACCGCATAAGGAATAACTCAAGCAAGAAACTCCCAGAGCGAGCAGGCCTTCCTTCAGTGGACTTTAGATCGGTAGGTTGATGTAAATCTTTTCTGATTACTCCAGAGACAGAGGACTCTCTTTCTCTGCCACTCTCAGTTTTACTCTAAAGAATAAAGCATCAACGGTTCAATCCTTGCCATCCTGGGAATATTCATGAATTCACCGCTTCCCACTTCCCCACAAACTTTACCGAGGTCAGCTCAAGTTAAGGAGTTTGTTGTGACAGAGTTTTAACCACTCATCAAACGTCATGTTTCCACTCTTACCGTTTGTAATGGAGTTAAAGGTCATGTATCTGAGCTCAGTATCTGATCTGACTTCGTTTGTGCAGGTCAAGGATTCATTCACCTTTCTCGTCCACTGCCTGTTTGGAGAGTGCTGACCTTTACTAAGGGCTTAATGACTTAATCCTGACACCAATTAAAGGAGCAAGGATCATGGACTACATCTATGGCAGTCAGGCTTTATCTCGTCTAAAGATCACCTGTATACCATCTGTACTTCTAAAAGATCTCAAACACTGAACTGTAAGAAGTATGTAATATGTATATATAATTTAGTATTTTTTTTAAGCAATAGTTCACCCAAACATGAAGTTATTCTCTTTCATATAATTCTGTGTGATTTTTTTCTTTCTTCTATGATGATTTGAGAACAGTCAGAAAGTGAGTGCAAGGCTGGGAAAATTTTGACACGGCACTGTCCATGACGGTATGTCTCAGACAAAAGGACAAGCCTTCTTTGCAATATGATTAAACCACATGAGAGCTGGAGCTTAAAAACTCCACTTCAAAAGTCTTCTAAAGGCATATGTAAGATTTAAGAGCTTTTTTTACACCTTGACATTTTAAATGCTTAAGATATGAATGCATACTGCATGTTTTGTGAAGCTGCTTTGTAACAACACAGAGTGTGAAAAGCACTACTTTGTTAAAAATAAAGGTACTTTATTGGCATTTATGGTTCGATGAAAGATCTTTAACATCTTTCAGAATGTTAAAGATCAAAAACAGAATCGTCCTACTGGGGTTCAGCGAACTCTTCGCCCAATTGACACGGAGGCCGAGCTTCTCGAGGTGATCGAGTAAAACGGCCCTGTGGTCCACGAGCTCTGCTCGTGATCGGGCCAGAACCAGCCAGTCATCCAAATAATCCAGCACTCGCATGCCTCTGAGTCTGAGAGGAGCGAGCGCTGCATCCATGCACCTCGTAAACGTACGAGGAGCCACGGAGGACTGTAAACTGGTATGCCTGGCCCTCGAAGGCGAATCTCAAATATCGCCTGTGGTTTGACGCTATCTGTATTTGAAAATACGCGTCCCTCAGATCTATTGACATGAACCAGTCCCCTCTGCGAATCTGCGCGAGGAGTTTCCTGGTCGTAAGCATTTTGAAACTGCGTTTCATCAATGCCTTGTTCAGCTGTCTTAGATCCAGTATGGGCCTTAGACCCCGTCTCTCTTGGGCACCAGAAAGTATCTGCTGTACAGCCCCCCCTCGCTTTGAGCTTGAGACACAGGCTCTACAGCCCCTTTGCTCAACAGTTTTGATATTTCGGCCCGAAGTATGTGTGCTACTTCTGTTTTGACCGTAGTTTCGACGCGCGCTGAAAAGCGCGGAGGGCGTCGAAAAAACTGTAGCGAGTAGCCTCTCTTTATAATGCCTAGCACCCAATCCGAAACCCCTGGAAGCGCTGACCATGCATCTGCATGAATGGCTAAGGGCTGGATGCGAAGCGCGCTCTGTTGACTGGGCAACGGCGGCGCTCGGGTGTGCTGCGCATTTGAGGCGGGGAGCGCGCTGATCACAGCGGGCAGATCGCTCCTCCTCGACCCCGTCCCGGCGCTTAACCGACTGGGGGAAGGCTGAGCAGGTCCCGTGGGACTCGATATGTCTGCGAGTAACTGTGGGCTGCATATGTGCACATTTACCACTTTCAACTCGCTGTCTGCCTGTGCAGAGCGTACGTGCACGGGCCTCGTTTTTACAGAAGTCACGCGCCGTATGTGACATAGTGTATGTGGGCACTGGGAAGTGGGCACGTTTACTATGCGGCGCGCTCGACCGATCTGTGTCGATCTTATGTGCGCGAGCCCTGTGTGCAGGGCTGTGCTTACATGTGGAGATAGGCACTGAGGAGTGGGCATCGTCACTGCATTTATAGCACCATCGGCCGTGGCCGGACGAGCGTGCACGGGTTTTGTTTTTACAGAAACCACATGACGCGTGTGACATAGTAATTGTGGGCACTGAGGGGTGGGCTCGCTTACTATGCAGTGTGCGCGATCGACCTGAGTTGCTTTTATGGGTGCAGGCCCTGTGTGCAGGGCTGTGCTTACATGTGGAGATGGGCACTGAGGAGTGGGCATCGTCACTACATTTATAGCACCATCGGCCGTGGCCGGACCAACGTGCACGGGCTTCGTTTTTACAGAAACCACATGACGCGTGTGACATAGTGATTGTGGGCACTGAGGAGTGGGCACGTCTACTATGTAGTGCGCGTGATCGACTTGAGTCGCTTTTATGGGCGCGAGCCCTGTGTGAAGGGCTGTGCTTATATGTGGAGATGGGCACTGAGCAGTGGGCATCGTCACTACATTTATAGCACCATCGGCCGTGGCCGGGACACCAGAAATTACACCTTTTTCGGGAAATATCTGGGTAGCCGTGATAACGGTTTTTGTGTGCAGGCAAGCGGGCAGCCGTACAGGCTTGCGCATTGCAAAAGGCGCTGAAACAGTCACAATCTCTGGAACTGAAACAGCGGCGCGCTTAGGTGAGAGCCCGGCCACAGCGGAACTCGTACACCGGCGCTTCGATGAAGCAGCCATCGTGTGTAGTGCAGACGCAGCGTCATGCAGCATGCATAGATGGCTTTCCTAGGATGGCTTCGGGGCTACCGGCCTCACCGTAATCCTCTGCCGCGGTCCCCGCGACGCGGGGCGACGGCCGGTAGAGCGAAAACGGGGGTCTCGAGCTGCGTTGCTGAAGCTGTTGTGATAACGGCTTTTGTGTGCAGGCAAGCGGGCAACTGTGCAGGCTTGCGCGTTGCAGAAAACGCTGAGACAGTCACAATTCCTGGAACTGAAACAGCGGCGCTTGGGTGAGAGCTCGGCCACAGCGGAACTCGTACACCTGCACTTCGATGAAGCAGCCATCGCGAGTAGTGCAGCCGCAGCGTCACACAGCAGGCTTTAGATGGCAACACCGCTTTTGCCGCCGTCCAGCAGAGGGCGGACAAAGGTGTGTCGCTATCGCCTGTTCCACCGGCGGAAGTGACTGGTAGTTCCTGTTTTTAGCATCATCAGTGTGGAGAATGCTAGTGAGACAGACGAACGAGAAGAAATGAGGCGGGCTCAGGAAGAAATGAGGCGGGCTTTGAGAAGTACGCTCATCCGAAAGGGAAATACCATCCAGCCAGGCAACGAGAGGGGGGGCGCTGGTGCAGACCACTCGCGGCCGAGACTCATCGCGGCCAACGTGAGCATTCGCCCCGGCTCCTTCTCGATGTCAGCTCGTCTGCTGGGCTTCTGAGCAGAAGGCGCGAGATCCTCGGAGCTCGCCCAGCCCTCACTGCCCAAAGCTAGCAGAGAGCGCGTGTCCTCTTCCCCCGACGCGGCCCTGAGATCGACTTCCTCGGACGACGCGCCGGCAAACAGCGGGCACTGCCCACCGGGAAGCGATGCAGAGGGGGCCGGTGATGCTTTTACGGCGCCTCAGCGCAGCGGAGAATGCAGGCTCAGAGAAAAAGGCCAGGCGAGTCCTCAGAGTCACCATGGCAACAGCTCGCAGTGAGGGCATCCGCCGTCAGCGAGCGCGAGCGCTGCATGATCTCCACCCAGGCAGGAGACACAGATGACGTACCGGTCTCCCTCGCTGAGTGGGGCTCTGACGAGCCGCAGGAAGGCATCTTAAAAAAGACGCGAGCTCTTTTACGAATGTGTGTCGCAGGGCGAACACACACACACATAAAGAACAGTTGGATATAAGAAAATTGAAAGGATATAGGCACCGGACAGCGCAGCAGGAACGGCAGTGGAAGGCGGCAAGGCCAGCAGCTTCAGAATGGCTCGTCCCGCTGATATGCTTCTCAGACGGCGCTTGCTTCCTCCGTGATCCAGCGATGCGTGAGCTTCGCTGAAGAGATGAAAAATCAGGTGAGTCAGCCTTTTCGAGCTCCTTTTATAGGTTGGGCCACACCCGTTTCGGCGGGAAGTGGCAAGAAGGGCGCGAAGCGCCCTTATTGGTCTGATGTAGCATCAGCCTGCGCTCGATAGGCTGTGCAGTTGCCGCAGAGCAAGCCAATGAGTGAACGAGCCGTCTCGCCTATGGCTGTGTACTGCTGCAAATGCGCTTTACAAAAATACAAAATTAAGGATAATTTTTTGCTTCAGTATTTCGTGAAAAGAGACTTTTCCCGTAGCGTCTTAAGCTAAGACGCAGTACAAGAGAGCTCTCGTAAGAAAACCCAATTTTAGAACCTTTATTTTTAAAAGTTTGACTGCCTTAGTTCTCCTTAGGGTGTCTAGATGTTCTGTGTACATCAGAAAATGCTGCTCTCATCAGTTGTTTTTAGTAGGAATGGTACTATATGTCACAGGGACATAGACAGAAAAAAAAACACTTTTGCAAATGTCAGGTATCTAAAAATGAATGTGGTATGCATCATCAAAACAATACTTCATACAGTACAGCACTATCAGGTACCATATGCTCCCCATTTCCATTCAATTAGCTGGATGCGTTTACAAAAGGTACTTTGTTCTGCACCAATTACTGAGCTGACTGTGGGTCTCAGAGCAGTACCTTGTGCAAATCCAGCCGTTGATGACCCATTACAAACCCCTTTCTCAGCTGCGTCTGGTTTATCTTCATTGACCCAGCATCTGATTCAGCTGCTGATGTGGCTCAAACGACACTATACCTGCAAGTGTCGTTTTTCTCTCGCTGTTTTGAAGACTTAAGTCTTAAGTGAATAAACAGCATTAGCTGTTCCATGAATTTTATCTGACATTTAGAAGCAAAGACATTTAAATGTGGGAGGAATGAATGCAGAAGCATTCGGGAGCATAATTAATACTCAGAGGTCATGGGTGTGCCATGACAAAAGGTCTGTGTGGTCAATCATCTGTTGAAGTTTTCATTTGGAAAAACCAAAACAGATTTGTATAATGAAAGTTCATAGTAATCTTAATATTCCTACTTCTTAGTTCTTCTAAACCCCATACATTAATTATATGTGTGTGAATGAATGCATACTTAAAATAAATAAGTAGCACACACACGCACACACCCACACACCCACACACACACAAACACACACACACACACACACACACACACACACACACACACACACGTGTATGCGTGTATATATATATATATATATATATATATGAATATATATATATATATATATGAAGAGTTCAGATGCAAAAGCCTAAGTGCCATCTGAAATTTTCATCTAAAATTAGGATTTTTATCAGGCTCCTATATTTATGTTCAGAAATTCATTCAAAATTTATACAAAATATATTTTACATTTGGAATATGCATTCAGTTTATTTTTTCAAATTTTACTTTATCTATCTATCTATCTATCTATCTATCTATCTATCTATCTATCTATCTATCTATCTATCTATCTATCTATCTATCTATTATAAGTACTTATAAATATTCAACTGGAATGATGTCATCAGTATTTGCATATTTAATATAACTCAACTTTATTAATTCATTAGTTAAACGTCATGCTAAACTCTATTGGCATCAACTGTGAGTACAGTCACCTTTTTGGAGAGTTATTTGTCTTTTTTTATTCTGTATTTGCTGATTTAATCCACATCAACAGAGCCACAACACCAAAACACACTTTCAGCCTTATTAACCAAGAGTTATAGTCCTTTTTGCAAGCCAACCAGTAATACACTTTATATCACTGCCACCACAAAATCAGTTCAGACGTGTCAAATGACAGCTTCGTAATTACACCATAAACAGCCTCAGGGATGAGCTGCACCAGTGTAGAAACGCATGGTAAAACTGTTAAGAGAGAGGGCAACAAGCAGGGAGTACAAGCCTCCCACATGCAAGCGTATTGTATCATTAAATATGAACGTGTCTGTGGATCACTAACGGCTATTAAAGTCAATGAGGCATCCACCCACAGGCCGTCATTGCAGCACGGATGAATTTAAAGCTAATGAACCTGTAAGACTGTCAGTGGTTTGAGCAAAAGAGTTGTTCATAATGAAGACAACAAATTCTGACAGAATTTGAAGGTAAATGAGGAACAGTGATGTAAGTGTACTGGACTCAATTTGAGTATAATTTCAGTTAAATCTAGTCACTTACATGTCAATATTAACCAAATCATATACGTAAAATTTTTATATATTAAATATATTACATTAAATTATATTACATGCAGCCTCAAATGACCGCAAAAAAAATAAAATAAAAATAAATAAATAAATAAATATATATATATATATATATATATATATATATATATATATATATATATATATATATATATATATATATATATATATATATATATATAATATAAATTCAGCTGCAAAGAGTTTGGCTCTCAATTGAACACATTCATTTGATATTATTGATATTATTGATTTAGAAATCTAAATCAAAAAATGACCGCATATAAAAAACTGCTTACATTTTTTTAGGATTTATACATTTTACTAGATAATGTTTCTGTTTTACTTTTTAAATCCTTGTTTTCTGTTTGTTTGTTTTCGTTCTTCTCTCCATGTTTAAATTTGAATCATATATTTAAAAAATATATATTTTCATCCTCAATAATATCATCGCCCACTTCTTTTAGAAACTGAGTAAATAATTGTACTGTCTTCTACAAAAACCATCGGATTCTTCCCATTGGTCTAGAGATCTCTGGCTAATCTTTGATTTAGTTTTCACTTAACTTGCTGACCATACATGTTCCCATCATTTACAGAGCAGCGTAAAGATGCAATGATAATATTACAGCCAAGAGGAAGCAGGATTCATTCAGAAAGGTTAAAAAGCACCAAGACTAGGATATAAAAATGACTGATGTGGGCAGCAGATGGGTGTGTTTTACTGGCTGTCTCTGCACTCCTTTTAAGTGATCTTCAGATTTAGTGGCTACTGTAGCTGACCCCTGTAACCAATAGAGTATACTGTGCCATCCATCAATGAATGATGTTTCCCAGTAAACACAAGAGGGATTGCTGTATATCACTTGTCATTCCTCTCTAGTTATCAAAATACAGAAATGAGGACGAAGATGCTTCCTTCATGTGTGCGGTCCATGACAAATTCTAATTATTTAGTAAGTGTTGCTACATAATTTGATGCCATTACGCTCTGAGCCTGTCAAAATAAATGTCAACAGTGATATCCTCATACAAGACCGTGCCCAAGGTTAGCAGCAATTAAATGTGTGAGACGTGGTGGAAGATTTCAGTGTGAATGCAGTGCTGAAAAGTTTATACTGTCACAGGGTTACACATCATTGTTCCACAGGAAACTTCACTGTATAGACTGTGCTGTAATGCTGAAAAGCATCATGTGTGACATCACCATCTGAGTGCAGAAGAGCCCATTGAACCTTCGGCCAGTGTTTAAATGGTTAAAAGTTATAATTTATAATCTATTATAAATATACTAGTACAACTGCATTGTAATTAACACTGTCAAAAGATTAATCAAGATTAATCTCATCCAAAAAAAAAATTGTTTACATAATATATGTGTGTGTGCTGTGTATGTTTATTATGTATATATAAATACACACACGTACAGTATATATATATTTAAAAAAATAAAAAAATGTATTTGCATGTATACATTTATATTCATATCATTTATATTATATATATATATATATATATATATATATATATATATATATATATATATATATATATATATATATATATATACACACACACACACACACAATGACACATATATTATGTTAACATATATTAACCTTTGTTTTGGATGTGATTAATTGCGATTGATCGTTTGACAGCACTAATTATAATATAATATAACATATAGATATTTTTGAGATCTTGATTGTATGTTTTTGGAGAGGGGAGGGTTTTCAAGGAAAATGACATTCATTTCTGTCTTTCGTCCAATTAAATTATTATATGACTTCAGGAATATATAGCAACTTTTATGATACCTTTATGGTGCTTTTGTCCTTTTTGTAACCTGAAAGTAAAATGCTGTTCCCACTTTTACTTCATGGGAAAATAGCTGGCATAGCTGAAATGAATGCAATGAGTAAAAATAAAATAAAATAAAATAAAATAAAATAAAATAAAATAAATCTTATTTTTGTTTGTTTCATGGAAAAACTAAAATAAATACTGCAATCATTTGTATTTTAATCCTACAGCCTTACACATTCCAACACAATATCTATTCAACATTCTTTGCAAGTTTAGTCGCATTACTTTACAAGGCTAAACTTACTTACTATACTTGTGTTGAACAGATATGGTGCTGGGATGTATGAGTTTAAAAGGTTCTTGGTGTCCATTCACGGTCAGGGGTCTGCTGAACAGTTCTCCATTAATAAAACATTAAGCTGAATCACTAAGGCACCATGACACAGCAGGATGGTGTTATTGATCTATATTGTGGATAAGTGGTGCAGAGGTTTATATCATCCTTTCTTTAATCGACAGTGCTGGGTTGTGTGTGGAGAATTCAATGGATGCCGTGATCTGGCATACTTTACTGGAACTGTGCAGCATCACTGCGATCCTGGCAATTGAATCGGCTTAAAATCGATAGAAAAAATCTAAATAAACATCTCTTAAATAAAATTCTGTTTGCTTCTGCTGTGACATTTATTGCACCGGGCAAACAGTTCTGAGTTCTGTGACTAATAAACATTTTTAACAAGCTTAATTTGCATAGAAAGAGGCGTATTTGTGCTGAGAAAATGACTGACTTGATTTGAATATTCAGTGCCATCTCAGCACATTTAGTGGCTGGTTAAACTGATTGTGGTTGCTTACTGACTAATACAGCTTGTTGTGCTAAAATACACTACGTGTCCAAAACTGTGCAGAGAATTTGCTTAAAACAATTGATCTAACGTTAGAAAGAACTCATCTCACCACATGCATGAGTCACGTGTGTCACATGATGGTT
Organism: Carassius carassius; assembly: GCF_963082965.1. Taxonomy (NCBI): domain Eukaryota; kingdom Metazoa; phylum Chordata; class Actinopteri; order Cypriniformes; family Cyprinidae; genus Carassius; species Carassius carassius. The sequence goes on along the minus strand of NC_081781.1, from coordinate 5,969,658 downwards.
ATTTTGAGCTCTCTGAGGTTGTATCTGGAGGCACTGGATTTGAATTAGATGGATTCCTCCTCCTTCACAACGTGACATAAATGTCATCTGACTTCTGCTGAGAGGCAATGTTAAAATTCAGCATTGACCAGTTTACGTCAGCAATGACTACATAGTCTTTCTTTGTTTGAGTCTAACATGGTAAATCTATAAAAGAAAAGGATCACATCAATGAGTCTGACTCTTGTCATGCATGGGTTTTTCTATACACTCAACAGATTACTGTGTAATCACAGACATGATAGAGGCTACATTTTAATAAATTTTTAGTTATTTTATTATCCAAACTAAAAGTAGTAAAATATTTTAGTTGGGTAAGCGCAATAACTGTCAACTGATTAACTGATGAAATACTGATTTTTTTTGACTGTTTTTTTTTTCATAAATGTCAGGTCGTAGAACAAGAGTCACATACATATATGTTCACACAAACACACACAAACTCGCACATTAATGTTTATAGCCAAATACTTTGCTATCTGAATAAATGTAAGGAGTCATTTATGTCATTAGCAAAACCACATGTCCGTATTTGTTACAATGGAAACATTGACTATAATAGAATGTACTAGATGCGTTCTAAACCCTTTCTGTTCTGGTTGTGTCATTTATGAATCGTCAGTCTGCTTTAAAACTCCTGTCCTGTAAATACATTTATTTATTGTCTTCTCTTAGACCCTTTTTGTTTTGTTTTATTACCCTGTCAAATACCTGGGCCGCCTTACAACTATCTGCTACATTTGATCAGGAAGATGGAACAGAATGACATATATTTTGTTATATTCCCAGTCAGACTGCCATTGCGTGACTTTTCATTCATACAAATCATTTTATTTATCAGAAATGCAAAAATTTTGTTGTTTTTTCTAAGCTTGTGTTTTTTATTTTGTGTTTTTTTTTTCACATTCAGGACAATGTGAGGTTTATGACACGGTCGCCCCAGTTTGCCACCAAATGACTCTCTTTTTGCATCTGTCTCCCATTTGAGCCAACCAGAACAATCTAAGCACAAAAATGATTTCCACTTATTGTGTACTCTTAGAAATCACATTTCCTTGAATGCATTGAACCAGTTAAAAAAAGAAATGGCTTTTTTGTGGCGTGTTACAAAACAGAGGCTTTTTGAGTTCTGTCTAGACTAGACTGTCTTGCTTCAATGGCTTGTGTGACATACCTGTTGGCGGTTCTCTGTGATGATTTCATCAAAACCAGGGATTGGAAGAAGAAGAAAAGAGCCACCAACATTAGCATGGGTCAGAAGCAAACAGGGTCACACCTAGCAGAGCCGGATGAGGGAATGTGAGGAAAAGAATGAGTGTGAAGTAAAGCAGATGCTGCAGACCAGAGAAAGAACACACCACTGGAGCAAAAGTGGAGATCAGGGCAGCTGGACACAAACAGTCTGTTGTCTCAGGTGACCAGGGCCGGGTGCCAATGGTTCTGGCCATCTGCTCCAGTGTATTTGGGCCACTTTAACTTCATGTCTAGAAATGAAGATGGCAGCGAGCGGGGTGCAAGGGACATGATAAATGGAACAGCTCAGTGCTCACGTCTCCTCAAGACTAGTGGGAGGAGTGAAGTCCCTCTCAGATGGCCCGCCGTACCCTCAAATCATCTCCTTCCCAGATCGGTTGTGAGCCAACTCTCATCTTCACGAGCCAGACTTCAGTTCTTTTTCAGCCTCACTCATCTGATCCGCTGATTTATGCCTCAATTCAATTAGCCTTATTCTGGCTCATCAATCAAGATGGCTTCTGAGATCCAACCTGCTGTCGCGTCGACTTCTTCTGCAGGGCGCAATCAATCTGACACAGTTGTATCATGGCTTTTTTTCCTAAAATGACAGTGTCAAGTTTTGAATATGTGGAAGATTGTGTCAACCGGCCACTTTAGATGTGTCCTGCACTAATGTGCAAGCAATAACCAGTAATCTCACCAGCACTCGACCTCTGCCTTTCAAGCAAAAAAGTCTAGGCGAACATCACATAAGCATCACATAATGCAGTTAATATTCATAACCCGCATGCCAGGCATTGTGCACTCAGCTGCTGACAGAAAGTAAACTTCCTGAGAAGAGAAGGCAAAAAAAAGGAAAAAAAAAAGAACTAAAGAAAAGTCTTTTTCAAAAATACGCATTTAATTCACAGTTTTAGGCCTTGCATTTATGCATTTGGCAGACACTTTTATCCAAACTGACTTACATTTGCATTCAAAGTGTAAATTTGATCAGTTTATGCATTCCCTGAAAATCAAACCTGTGACCTTGATGTCTCTAGCACCACTATTTGAGCTATAAAAACATCTGAAAGTTTATATGTTTCGTTTCAGGCATTTTGCATTTGTAATTGTGTATGAATATATCCATGTAATCCTAGTAAAAAGAGGCTGGTGAGGTTTATAATGTGACCCCCACACTTCCCGATCATTCTGTGCCCCTGGAACTGAAAGTGATCTGTATAGTGACAGAGATTTATTGTGCGCGCAAAACCTGCAATAATCAGAATTGTCTCCAATGATACTGAAATGGAGATGAATAAATTGTATAGAACTCTAAACGCTAAGGTGGTTACATAACCATTATCTTTATACAGTGCAATCAGATGTGAACTAACAGAATTATCTGATAGAGATTTCTGGCAGAGTGTGAAGTATGACTTTTGAGGGTAAATTTAAAAGAAAAAAAAAAGTTATATTGTTATTGGTAATATTTTGCATTTTTAGATTGACTTTACTATGTAGACTAGGTTGTAATGTACTCAAAACTCAATGTGTAGTTGCTTTGTTATTTGTCCTGGTTACATGTAGGCTATTATGCGGAGTGTAATAAATTAAACCTTAATATTCATCCGGAAGAAGGAGGCGGGAACCGGCGGACAATCAAAATGAAACTTTAATAATTCAAAATAAAGACAAAACAGCGCACCAGCCCCTCACGGTAGACTGGTGCGCTCAAATAAAAATCAAAACACAACTAAAATCCCAGGCCTGGTCCTCTCTCGTCCTTCATTGTCGTCGCTCCAGTTTTATATCCTTCCATCTCCTACGTGGGACTCGAGACCGGCGGTGGGCCGCAGGTGCCACTGATTTGCCCAATCATTGCCGGCCTCCCTCCTTGTTCCCACGTCCCTCGGCCCCGCCCCACTCGCCACATACCCCCATCGCCCCTCGCAGGCCGGGGGGTACCCACGAGACTGCGCTCTACTCCCCCCCCCCTCCCTCCGGGGGGGACCGCTCACGGGGACCTGCGGGAACCTGGGGGTAGGACAGGCGAGGCGAGAGAAAAGGAGATGGAAGGAGGAGCGACAGAGACGAGAGAGGGGAGAGAGGAAAAAAAAAAAAAAAATTCCGGTTCCCAGACGCACTGCTGCTCGGCCCTCCACCAGCTGGGTGATCTCCTCCGCGGTGCCTGGCGGTGGCACTGGACGGCCCTCGGCGGACGGCACTACACTCCTCCGCCGCCCGGTGGATGGCGACGGCTCCTTCGGTTTTGGGCAGCCGGCAGGAGTCCCCCGTTCCCTGCTCCTCCCCGTTCCGGCGGATGGCAGCAGGCTCCGGCCACCTGGCGAACGGCGCCGACTCCTCCGTTCCCTCACGGACGGCAGCCGTCTCTCCACATCGTGGGCGGCCGGTAGCGAGCTCGCCCGTCCCCGGCAACTCGCTCCAGCCCACCGCCTCGAGCGTCCATGGCGGCACACTCCTCGCCTGCTCGATGGCACCGCGGATTCACCACAGCGGCGAGGGATCTTCAGCAGCGCGTCCCTCCTTCTCCCGGGTCTCGGCACCACTGTATTAAATTAAACCTTAATATTCATCCGTAAGAAGGAGGCGGGAACCGGCGGACAATCAAAATGAAACTTTAATAATTCAAAATAAAGACAAAACAGCGATCCAGCCCCTCACGGACGACTGGTGCGCTCAAATAAAAATCAAAACACAACTAAAATCCCAGGCCTGGTCCTCTCTCGTCCTTCACTGTCGTCGCTCCAGTTTTATATCCTTCCATCTCCTACGTGGGACTCGAGACCGGCGGTGGGCCGCAGGTGCCACTGATTTGCCCAATCATTGCTCCCTCCTTGTTCCCACGTCCCTCGGCCCCGCCCCACTCGCCACACGGAGATTTACCTTTTGTAGTGAATTAACATCACATTTGTCCTCATAAATATAAATTCTAAACGTAAGCTGGATTTAAAATATCACAGCGAGTGCTATTATTCCGCCCTTCAACACGTTTGCAAGATTGGCAATGCTTTTCAAATGTAACATCGACAAACAAGATGTTAAGTCACTTACCTTTTAGAAACAAAACTGACCGTTACTTTATTTTTGCTCTGTCAACGAAAATAGTTTCTAATGAATCCACAGCTAAATGAACTATTGCTTGAGCATCTCTTAGCAACACTCAGCAGCAGGGTTGCTCAAAACTAGCCCAAATCTAGCCCAATCATGCTTCGAGGGTGGGGTAAAATACACGTTTTTGGTGGGGTTCTCCTGGTAAAATGCACATTTTAAGGGCTAAATATCACATTATTGGGTTGACTTAAACACGCGGACATGAAAAACAACCCTTGGCAACAGTGTTTAAGTAGCCTGATTCCATGGGAAAACTGCGAACTTGGCAACAGTGCTCAGCAGTGGTTTTTGAATTTATCATTTTTTTGGATGAATCAGTTGAATGATTGGTTCACTGAGTCACTGATAAAAGAGTGAAAACTCTTGTCTCTACCGACTGGTGAAATAATGTAACCTGCAGAAGGATTTACTGAAAAATTTACTGACTCTTTAAAATTAACATCTTTATTCTTCCTTAGTAAAGTTATGATTTTTTTCTCTGAATCTGATTATTTTTTTAACTTATACAATGTGAGTACAAAAGTGTTTCCATGAATGTTTAGACTACTAATATTAGACGATTTCACTGTTAACGTTTGACATAAGTTATCCATTGGCGCGAGCAAAACGGCATTTTCAAAATAGATTTTAAGGCTCCATAAAGATGGTGCAGAAAATGGACTCTTCTCAATCTGAGCACATAGTCTACTGTACTCCACTTCAGTTTCTGCAAATATGAAATATTGCTCTTCTCAGAAACTTGGAGAGGCCTAGATAACAGAGGATGGCCTGCTAATCTCTCCTCTTCAGGCATCTGATCCATTATGCCGTATGGGCTGCTGTCAAGATCTTGGACGTCCTAGAGATGGCAACACTTGTTTCCACAGTAAATATGGCAGGACACAGAAATGTTCTCAGTGTTGCACTCATAATTTGGTGGGAGATGGACAGTGAAGGTTACAGATTAAAATCGAATTGATTCGATGACTTTTGGAGACACGCAGAAACTTTCACCATTTTGAACTTGAAAGAATAAAAGAAAGTTTGCTGTTTTGACAGTGACCTTCTGAAATGTGTTTACTCTCTGAGGTTAATGCGGAGAAACAGTCTCAGCAGCTGAGCTTGAAAGGAAACTCAGCACATTTGGAGTGAAAAAAGATTATATCGCTCAACCATGAAATGTGAACTGAGAGGTGTTTTCTTGGGTAGGACAGAATACAAGGTGATTTAACTCCCAAACTATTTCCCCCCCAGCATTAAACGTCTTTATAGCTGTTTGTGGTGTGCATGAGGATTGTTTCTGGAATGACACAACAACACAGAGGTTTTCCAGAATACAGTGACTAAGAAGAATATTCTGTTCTGACTTTCACATTTTTTCAGTATTCATATCTCCATATTCACATACAGTACTGTTGATGCTTTTGATCAAACCCTGGCTCAAAAGGAGCAGTATCAGCTGCTGGCAGTGTAAATAATGCATTCCATGTTGGAGATGTGGACAAGTTGTGTGGGTGATGTATGTCCAGTTATCCTGGCATATAGTGTTTTAAAGGAATACTTAACCCAAACATGCTAATTTGATGAGAATTTGCTCACCCTCAGGCCATCCAGGATGTAGAAAAGTTTGTTGAAATTTAGAGAAATTTGACATTACATCACTTGCTCACCAGTGCTTAATTTGTAAATTGCGATGTCCCGGAACGAAGCGGAGTAACGGATCCGGCATGTGATTACAGGAGGAAGAGGTAACGGAACACTCACGCAATCACATTGCTAGACCAGTTTAAGTGATTTAAGAGCGTGCACCAGTTGCATTTACTCTGTAAGGTCATGAATAACATGTAAAAGCCATGCGGTTTTAAAACAACAAGTTCCAGGACTAAAAACGTTTTGAAAATGTTGTGGAATTTTATTTTTCAAATCTCTTTGTAATAGAGTTATATTTAATCAGGTCCTAAATTTCTGGGTGTATAATAATAAAATAAATCAACACAAACTATTAGATTAAATCAGTCATTCGAACCCAGTCTTCGAATCCATGAACTCTCTCGGAGTGCGCTTCTCATCAGCGCATCTTGTCTGTACTACTAAAGCGACCTGCTGCACGCTGCGATACAAGACTCATTCGCACTTCGATCGGGACAGCTGACAGACCTGTCACTTGACTAATCAGGTAATTGTTGCATTGTCACAAAAATTTATAATTTGAACACCTACCTTTTAAGTATTTTAAGTCATTTGGTACTTGCGCGCTCCACAGGCTGTAAGTGCCTCACAGTCACATCCAAAGCTCGCGCGTATAAAGCTGCCTCGCGAGTATAATATACGAGTTATTTTCCGTAGTTTTTTTTTTTTTTTTTTTTAAGCATCCAAATACAAACAATATGATGTCTGATGGGTTTTGACAAATAAAGCAGTTTCATGGCACACTCTACTAAAATACAGGGGGAAAAGAAAGAAAAGGCAGAAAAATCAATAATTAAACAACACTGCTTGTGTTGTATCAGATGTCTTCCTAAGGTTAATTTTGTAGCTAGCATGTACATTTTCTGCATAATTTGACAAAACTGTAGTTGAATGAAGAAAAAAAAGTAAATCAATAAATATTGAAATGGTTTATTCATTTTTGTTTAGATCACTATTTAAAAATAGGACTTGAATAATTTTAATATTAATAAATATGATTAAAAAATATGATTTGATTTTCATACTTGTAATTGAAAACTTAACGAAATAATAACTAAACGAAAAAATAAATAAAAGCATAAAAAACATCATGCATTTAGGATAAGGGATAAAAAATCTAAACATAAAAGGCATCTGAAAATTTGCAAAAATAAATAAAGTGCCCCAGAAAGCATTAATGTGCCGTTCATAACACTGGAAAAAATGAAATTTGTTTTAATAAAAGTCAACCCCAGAGACATAAAAGTGTCCATAGTTGAAAGTGAAAGTGACAGTGAAAGTTGAATGAAACACATAATAAATAGCCAAATGGCAAATGAAAACACATCCTCATGCTTCTTGAGAGAGAACATCTCATGTCATGAGTCATGACCCATCAAAGTCTAACATTGCATGTGGAGTGACAGCCATTTGTCAGACGACATTCAATACAAGAACCAGACATGAAACCAGGCTGTTATTTACATCCTACACTCTCCGGGTTTGCCATTTATTCTGACTATTACTGTTCATGTTTTATAGAGGTGAGATTTCAGATTGGATGTGGCTCTGCTTGTGGTCACCCCCTCGCGGATTTCAAAGCAATGCCAAAGACAACTGGAAATTATTGTGTTAAAACATATTATTAGTTCACACCAGACAGTTCAAATGCTACTGGTTCAAACTGTCATGCAAAATGACAATATTCAATGGATATTCACTTCTGGTTACTTATGAATTATGATGTAACAACTATATCATTATAGTTGTTTTCAGAATAGTGAAGGCATTGCAATAAATGGCATATAGTGTTTGAGTTCACAAGTTTTGGACAGACACTTGCAGCCCTATATTCAGACATAATAGTTTTACATGGGGGCATGTAACTTAAGCTTTTACAGATGAATTGTAAAACTTCACTTGACTACACTAATAACTATTATTTTGACATACAAAGGACCAATCAGTCACGTTAAACATTAAAAAAAAAAAAGACAATGGCAAACTATCATACTGTCACAGTGTCTGGGTTGTGTTCCCTGGGTTTCCACTAGGTGTCCTCCTTTCTCACGGTGTCTGTCCACTTCCTGTTCCCTTATTTGGTCACCTTCCTCCTGTTGAGTAATTGATTGTTCCCCACCTGTCTCCTGTTTCCCCATTATCCTTTTGTGTATTTATACCCGGTCTGTCTGAGTCTTTGTCACGGAGTCCTTGTCTTATGTGAGATACAGTTCATAGTCTGCTCTTTCCGTGTGTTCTTGTTTTGTGTTCATGTTATTGGATTTCCTGGTTTTGACCCTGCCTGGACTGTTTACCCCTTTGGATTTGCCCTTCTATAAAATCTCATACCTGCACTTAGATCTCTCCTCGTTCCTTGTATCAACGTACGTGACAGAAGGACTCCGTCACCTTGAGATCCAGCGGTATGTCGATTAACGCTTCTTCCCCAGCCACCGAGCGGGAGAGAAGCAATCGGTTTGAGGGAACCCGCCTGGTCGTGTTTCGCGGGACCAGGGGAGGTCGCCGAGGAGGAGGTGGGCGAGAGGAAGCTCAGCATCGCTCTGCACCATGGCCCTCCTTCGACTCTGGGCTCACGTGGGAGGGACCAGAGCCGCCGTTTCACCAGGGCAGAAGAAAGAAGCCAGCGACACTGCCCATGATGGCCGCAGGTCCAGCACCACAGCACAAGATGGCCGCCAACCCAGTGCTTCTGCGGTGCATGGCCACCAACCCCGCACCACGAGGCCAGATGGAAGCCAGCCTCACACCACAGTGCAAGATGGCTGCCAGCTGAACACCAACGCCCAAGATGGCCGCCGACACCTTTCTCGATTACTTCGAGATGTTATCTAAGATCCTAGAGATTCCCAAGACTGTTCACGTCAGGGCTGCTGAGCCAGCACCACAGCACAAAATGGCCACCAGCCCAGCGCCACAGCACAAGATGGCCACCAGCTTAGAGCCACAGCACAAGATGGCCGACTCAACGCCTGAGTCTCCAGACAAGGTGCCACCGACTCGCCATCATAGAGGGCGGAGGAGGAGGAGACAGGCGCCTACCGTTCCTCAAAGCCCGGAGAACGTTCCCGAGCGGACCGCTGCCATCCAGGAGGACGTTCCCGAGGCGGTGCCCGAGGCCGTTCCGGAGGCCGAGGTGGTGGTCGATGCCAAGCCGGTGCCCGATGCTGTTTCGGAGGCCGAGGCGGTGCCCGACGCTGTTCTGGAGGCCGAGGCGGTGCCCGATGCCGAGGCGGTGAGCGATGCTGTTCCGGAGGCCGAGGCGGTGCCCGATGCCGTTCCGGAGGCCGAGGCGGTGCCCGATGCCGTTCCGGAGGCCGAGGCGGTGCCCGATGCTGAGGCGGTGCCCGATGCTGTTCCGGAGGCCGAGGCGGTGCCCAAGACCGCTCCCGAGGCCGTTACCGAGGCAGTGCCCGAGGCCGTTCCAGAGGCGGTGTCCGAAGCCGGCGTCTCACGTCTCCACAGGCAGTCCAAAGTCAAGTCAGGTGCCCATTGACCCTCCAGAGTCGAGTCAGGTTCCAGTTGACCCTCCAGAGTCGAGTCAGGTCCCAGTTGACCCTCCAGAGTCGAGTCAGGTCCCAGTTGACCCTCCAGAGTCGAGTCAGGTCCCAGTTGACCCTCCAGAGTCGAGTCAGGTCCCAGTGGACCCTCCAGAGTCGAGTCAGGTCCCAGTGGACTCTCCAGAGTGGAGTCAGGTCCCAGTGAACTCTCCCGAGTGGAGTCAGGTCCCAGTGGACTCTCCAGAGTCGAGTCAGGTCCCAGTGGACTCTGACTCGACTCTGATGACCCAGTCTCTGATGACTCACTGATGACCCTCCAGAGTCAGGGCCAGTCACCGATGACCTTCCAGAGTCAGGGCCAGTCACCGCTGACCCTCCAGAGTCAGGGCCAGTCACCGCTGACCCTCCAGAGTCAGGGCCAGTCACCGCTGACCTTCCAGAGTCAGGGCCAGTCACCGATGGCCTTCCAGAGTAAGGGCTAGTCACCGGGGACCTTCCAGAGGCGGGTCACCGTTGAACTTTCAGAGTCAAGTCAAGTCACTGGGTGGTCTGCTGCTCTGCCCTGTTGGGCTCCGGCTTCGACCACAGGGGGGTGGTGGTCATCTGCTCCGCCCTGGGGAACTCTGGCATCGACCACGAGGACGTGGTGGTCTTCTGCTCCGCCCTGGGGGGCTCTAACTCTGACTACACGGTTGTGGTGGTCTTCCGCTCCGCCCTGGAGGACTCTGGTGTTGACTACATGGTTGTGGTGGTCTTCCACTCCGCCCTGGGGGGCTTCATGTTGTTGTTTTTTTTTTTTTTTTTATGTGTTCACTTCTCTCCCTGTTCCCCTCTGTTAGTCTGGCCCTCCATCCCTCCCCCTGAACCTCCTCCGGTCCTCCTCCCTCCTGGTCTTCCTGTTTTGTGTTTACATTCTGGTGCCTGTTCCCCATGTTTTTCTTTTCTGGCCCTCCATCCCTCCCCCTGAGCCTCCACCTGTCCGCCTCCCTCCTGGTCTCTGTTTTGTGTCTGTCTTGGAGCATCTGGGAGCCACTCCGTAGAGGGGGGGTACTGTCACAGTGTCTGGGTTGTGTTCCCTGGGTTTCCACTAGGTGTCCTCCTTTCTCACGGTGTCTGTCACCTTACCACTTCCTGTTCCCTTATTTGGTCACCTTCCTCCTGTTGAGTAATTGATTGTTCCCCACCTGTCTCCTGTTTCCCCATTATCCTTTTGTGTATTTATACCTGGTCTGTCTGAGTCTTTGTCACGGAGTCCTTGTCTTATGTGAGATACAGTTCATAGTCTGCTCTTTCCGTGTGTTCTTGTTTTGTGTTCATGTTATTGGATTTCCTGGTTTTGACCCTGCCTGGACTGTTTACCCCTTTGGATTTGCCCTTCAATAAAATCTCATACCTGCACTTGGATCTCTCCTCGTTCCTTGTATCAACGTACGTGACACATACAGGTGCACACAGAAAAACGGGTGCACACTGGAAAAAAATGGCATTCAAAATAAAAGACAGTTTTATTTAACTTTTTAACGTTTAACTTGCATAATATATATATATATATATATATATATATATATATATATATATATATATAAACACTATGCAAGTCAATGAGGATCAGAAACTAAAGATGAACTATCCCTTTAAATTAAATTTTGCTATTTAAATAATTTTAAGTTACACATTTTTAGATGATGGCTGAAATAAAAAAAAATAATAATTAAACTACAAGTGTTTTCAATCATTTTAAGTGTAAATAAAATGAATAGGAGAAAACTTGCTGCCACTTTAAGCAGTATAATACTGCATTAAATATTTAAAATTCTAATTTGATTATATATTTAATAAATGATTAAACAATTTAATATTTAATTATATTTAGTAATTATATAAATATTACAAGTCATATTCACAGATTCACAGACACGCTTACATTTTTATGTAATTTTGAATAATATTTTTCATATATTAGTAATACATTTAATGTCAGTAATACATTTAAAGTCAGTATATTTTACACACACATATATAACATCCAAATCGCTTATTTTACAGTAAGTGTGAAAACTTTAGCTTTTACATAATGCAGCATCCAAAATGACAGCCTGAAACAATTAAAAATGACAAAGTTTATCTTTTTTTCCCCAGTACAAAATCTGAAAGCTGCAGGTTTAGAGTTTCATGGTTTCATGACATAAACAAACTTTTATTCCTTGTAATCTCAGCTGAGTTCACAAAAAAAAGAAAAAAGAAAAGAAAACACAGCACATGTACTGAAAGTGAGGCCAATCTGCTTGACAGCCCCTTAAGACCCATCATCATGTTCTTTCATAGACTGTCACATGAATAGTGTCATTTTCTGTGACCAGTCAATCTGACACATAGACATTGCAGCTCAGAGCTGGTCCACCCTGAGCTGGCATAAAAACAGAGTAGACTGTTTCAGACTAATCCTTTTAATAGAGCTCTGTAAACGGCAAAGACTTACAAAAATACCTTCAACCAAATGCCTTAAATATGAGATTCAAGCTAAAGCCCTCTTATCTCCTGTCATGGAGAGGTGGATGGCGGCACGGTTTCTGACATGGCTGCCATGTATTTTATGGTAAATGAGATTTAATGTCAGTCTCGCAGAGAAATCGCTTTCACACGTCTGATGTGCAGAGGAGGCAATGCCTGTGGTCATGCAGTGGTAAAAGATAACAAACTGTCTGTGCTTTCACCTCACATCACGCTCAATTAGACAGTAGTGGAGCTCAACACTGGCTGTCTACTCACCTAGCCCATGACAAATATGCAATATTATCGGACTCATTTCGTGATTTTCCTGGAAGCTTAATAATCCATAATAACCCCTCCTCCAATTAAAAAGTTAGTCTTCTTTTTGACCACTCACATAAAAATCCACCGAAATATTGTTCAGAACTGTTTTAACAACAGTGCTTGATCTGTGCATATTTCTCTCCTGATTCAGACGAGATGATTTTTCACTGGAGAAGGCAATGTTATGGATATTTTAGCTGGAAGCAATTGTTAAAAACACCTTAATTAAAATTAAAAAATAAAAATTAACGCCATTGCAATTACATTTTCTGCAAGGCTTACTTGTGAAACCGGGGTCAGTTTCTATAAAGTAAGGCAGTTTCATATTTGCACAGTCTGAGTACATTTACATCTTTAAAAGAATTGCAAGGGATGTTTCAAATGCAAGTTTTTAGCAGTGTAGCACTTGTTGTTTGTCATTTCTCAGATCACAAATGCCGATATGGTATTATGTTTACGCAGCGAGATACGCAACGCAATGCGTAATAAGTCATTATAATCAGTATTTATATCCCCACTGGATGCGACAAATTTCTCGTTGTAATGGGTTTTATTTTTTTTGTTCTGTTGCACCGGTGTTCTGACCGGGACACACATCACAGTAACATTTCATTTACACGCTTGAGGCATTCGTCCAATCACAAAGCACTAGATAGCTGGCCAATCAGAGCACACCTCGTTTTTCAGACCGATGAGCTTTGTAAAAAACGACACGTTTCAGAAAGGAGGGGCATAGAGGAGAAACAATAATGTACAGTATTTGGAAAATAATGTTTTTTGAACCTTAAACTACATAAACACATTTCATTATACCAAATACACAAAATAATGTTCTTTTTAGCAACATCATATGACCCTTCAAACAGAATAATAAAGTCACTCAGCTGAATCACTCATTATATCATGGGATCTAGTTGCCTAGTTAATGACTGAAATGCCTACAATATATAACCATCCCCAATAAAGTCAACTACGGTTCTGTCATTTATAGCATGCACAAGGTCAATAATTAAACCTGAATGATTTCATATCCCATTTTAATGGTTTTATAATTGTCCTGCTGTGAACAGGAGGCAGAACTATGTCTGTATTGAGGCAGTTTCGTGTGAATAGGCTGATTCGCAAACAAACAGACCATTTCAGAATCAAAGGAATGCAAATGAAGTCGAGTAAATCGCAAGATAGGGAAAACCATGTTAACTTTTGATCATTTTGTACCATATCAAAGCAGCTTTAGTGCCAGCGTCATAAAGCGTTTGCACCTGTCCTCTATCAGATTTTTGTATTCATATTTCTCCACAGCTCTGCAACTTAAAGCCAGTAAAAGCCTCCAGGTTTGCTTTCATTGCTATTCACATCGGCCCGTTCCCTGTAAATAAACCGGCTCTGCATTTAGGTGTATTACACCGCACTGCTCATCACGCAGAAGTTAATTTTGTGCTATCTCAATGAAAAAATCACAAGCCATGGGTGACACAAAAGAGAGGCAGCTCTTTAAATACAGCCAAGCGACAGCCTCATAAAGTGGGGGAGACATTCCTGATAGGAGAAGTAAACACATTGCGCTGTCTGTGGTGAGAGCGCAGCATGTCAGCCTGTCAGCTGTAATGCCTGTGGACACTTTTCAGAAAGTCAGAAGGGTGGCCTTATCTTACGGCGTTTAGTGGGATTAAGAAGGTCTATTAGAGGTTATCCATTCAAGACACATTAGCCTGGAACATGCATACAAATCACAGTAGTGTGACTAATATACTACCTGTATAGGCCTATAAACTCCAACCTAAGATAGTGTGAATTAATAGTCTACAGTTTGAATAAAAAGCTTGGCAGAGGCCCAATTTCATAATATAATATAATATAATATAATATAATATAATATAATATAATATAATATAATATAATATAATATAATATAATATAATATAATATAATATAATATAATATAATGTGGGGAAATCTAGAATATACATTGATAGAATAGTATAATTGTTATAAGATAATTGTGAGTTAAAAGCTAGACCCCCCCTCCATGTAATAGTTTTTGTAATTTCAGTTATTTTATTAATAATGGTTAAGTATTCAGTACATGCATGGCAATTTGTAGTATATAGCTATGTGATGGGTGTCCAGTTGGTGGCAGTAAGCCAGAGAAAAACCTAGAAAAGAAAAGTTAGTTCACGCGAGGTTTTTAACGAGACTATAAGGATTGAGTTATGTTGTACTGTGTGGTACGGAGCTGTTGCGAATGACGCTGGCTGAATAAAAGAACCCAACCAAACCACACGCTTGTTCATTCCTTCAAGTGTGCTACAATAATATAATATAATATAATATAATATAATATAATATAATATAATATAATATAATATAATATAATATAATATAATATAATATAATATAATATAATTATTAAATTGTTATTATATAAATCTGTCATTGATTTTATTCTTGATATTGTTATAAAAAACACGGAGTTGAAAATTCGACAACCAGTTAAGTTTGATTAGTGAATTAATCATTCAGACTGGTTTTGTGAACTGGATCATCAAAAATAAAAGTAATAATAAAAAAGATATATTCTCGAATCAAATATTTCTCATTAATCATAAATGTGTCAATGTGGCTAAATTTTTTTTTGGGGGGGGGGGGGGGGATTAATGTCCAGACTAATGTCTCCACGTTCATTATTGATGTCATGATAAAATTTTAGAACGAGCCGAGTGAAATAATACATGCTGTAAGACTGAATATATTCGATTCAAGGGCTTACTGTGTTTTATTCGGTTTTCTCATCTGCACACGTAAGGCCATTTGATGCAAGTGTAATAAAGAGCTTGACTTGTTGCCAGACAACAGTACTCTAACTGCTAACAGCACAAGCATTCAGCATTATTGTGAATGAACTGATATGGCATTAATAGAGCAAAGAATATCAGAAGCCGTTTATTTAGCAGTCAATCTGCTACAGAGGAAGAGTGATGCACCTGCCGTCATGCACGTTACACTGTGCTTATATGCAGTGTAGTGAGGTGCTTACTGCTCATTGAATTGGAAAATACATATTAGCCATGCAAAACACATAAATGCAAGCACGCAGACTTTAAAGCTGTTTTATTAATGAGTTTGTGCTAATGTATGGTGCTTCCTGGTTGTCTTGTCCTGATGGTGTTGAACACTTGTTTTTGGAGCTGGAATTTATTTGACCTTCCATTAATGAAAAATTTAGTTTCAATGAGGTTATCAAACCAAATGTCAAAGATCAATTGCTTATTCATGTTGTCTGTGAATCAAAATATGGGTTTGTTATGTGGATTATCTCATTTGAAAGTGAAATCATTTCAAATTACCTGTGTGTAACAACATCATTGCCAGTAGATCAAGGGCAAGCACTGTTAACAGTTTGTTATGCTGTCACAGAAAATGCCATTATATGATGGATAGGTCAATTAGGGAGAGAATTTGTATGCAAGATGTGTCAATAGAAAGGAAGTCTTATCTGAATATATCCTCAGAGAGGTGGGCTATTAAGTCTATTTTGAATTACTCAGAGGATGAGTGGGATTTCTGCTGACTTGCAGGAGAGATTCTTGGTGATGTTTATTGAATAAGCCCTGCAATGTCAGCATTATTCAATAACTCGTTGTTGTATTGGGTTTTCAACCTTTTCAGTGACCCCCTGCCCAGTATAAAATATAGATTTCTTTTCATTGAAAGCATTAAAAGTGGAGTGTGTCAGTTTTGTACTGGCACCAAATAGAATTGCAAAAATAATAATGACCAGTTTCCTGGACATTCCCCTGCTCTGACATAAACAACTCGCTCCATAAGTTGAGTGCAATCTTATTTTAGTATTATTTGTAGTTTTTTTATGTTTTTTTTCCCCTCAATGCTGATTCAATTGCATTTTAGTCACTCTCACTGTAATTTTTATCCTTTAGGCACATATATAGTTTCACTGACTCTTTCTTTTTGGCTAAAAGAATGTTACAGCATTTAAATAATCAAATGCTGTTCCGTTTCCACGTTTACCTCCCTAATTTGAATTTACAATTTCACTATCTGTGAATTTCTGTCTTTAGAGTTTCATAACAACTCAGTTTCAGTTATGAATTATATGGCATTACCTGATAGGCTCTGTCATTCCTTTTGAGATGCCCACAGGCCATCATTATTTGCATGCCTGCTTATTTTGAGCAGGTGCAAAGATGCCATATGGCTTCCATAGAAACTCCCTCAAAGACGAAACAAACATGGACTAATTTTCATTTCCTCTGCTTATTGTGCACACCATAAATCAGCCAAATGTTTTTTGGAGCTGTATGATTAAGGTTCTTTCAAACCATCTAAAAAAACAAAACGTTTAGAAAGCTTCAGCTGATGACAAGTGAAGTGCAAACTGAGAATGATACAGTTTAGATGAAGATGGTAAATCAGCGAGATTGGGAACCCAGTGCATGGCAAGTGAAGAAAGTGATGCAAGCAGCAGCAGGTGTTGAGCTGCATGAAGTGCACACATTCCCTCTACAGGAAGCATCTTACCTCAGGTACAAGCTGAGCAGAAAGGGAGGTTTTAGTTTCTTTGTGAATCACTTCTAAATGGCCAATAAATGTTGCCATTTTCCTTTTTTTTGAGTCATTCAAATGAATTTTGGGGAAAATATTTAAAGGAATAAACCACCCCAAAATGAAATTTGGCTGAAAATGTGCTCACCCTCAGGCCATCCAAGATAGATAGGTTTGTTTCTTCATCAGAACCATCTGCATTGCTCACAATTGGATCCTCTGCAGTTAATAGGTGCCGTAGGAATGAGAGTCCAAACAGCTGATAAAAGCTTTGCTATAATCCACAAAACTCCAGTCCATCATTAAACATCTTGTTATGTGAAAAACTGCATATTTGTAGGAAACAAAACCATCATTAAGATGTTTTTTTTTACAAGCAAAAACCATTCTAAACCAATATGTTGGTTTACTTTAATGTGAAAAGACAAATGGGATAGATGTGTTATTATGTTATTATCAAGTGGCATTTTGATGGTTAAAAGATGGATCCACCTGATGAATTTTGTGGATTACTTTTTGGACCAAGAGGATTCATTGGTGGTAATGTAATGCTAAATTTCTCAAAATCCATTGTGAAAGTGAAACTACTTTGTTTGGCTTTCTCATCTGCATCTCAGATGGCCTGAGGTTGAGTGATATTTTCAGCAAATTATTAGTTGAACTGTTCCTTTAACGAATCAATCCTATTGCATGGGCGTTTCCTCCAAGGAGGAAGGGGAGTCAGCATCTTCTCCAAAAATTGGATGAGAAAATATTCGATATTACAAAAATTAAATACACAAATATTACTAATTAATATGACTCGTTTTTATAAAGTAACATTGTCACAGTGACACCAGCAGGTAGAATACTTGCAGATGCTTGCCTCCCTTCGGCCCATAGATTTACAACAGAGACCCCTGAGCCCAACAGTGATTTTAATGGGGGGTAATAAAGAATGAACAGGGGAAAATCACATGACAGGAGGCAATGCCTCCATCGCGATATAATGATTGGATATTATTAGTTATGATTGGATGTGATTGGTTCATGTGATAAATCCTGCCTCTTGTTTTGGTGTGAGCTCTCGGCCCGAATGAAGAAAATTATGGTGTTATTGACTAAATATAAGTAAACAAAATGGCCTGAAAATGTGATGACTGTGTCAGTTAGTAAGCATTCAGCATGATGAAATGAAAATATATATCAGTCTATTACACTAAGGCTATTTTTATATACAACCCGAATTCCGGAAAAGTTGGGACGTTTTTTAAATTTTAATAAAATGAAAACTAAAGGAATTTCAAATCACATGAGCCAATATTTTATTCACAATAGAACATAGATAACGTAGCAAATGTTTAAACTGAGAAATTTTACACTTTTATCCATTAGCTCATTTAAAATTTAATGCCTGCTACAGGTCTCAAAAAAGTTGGCACGGGGGCAACAAATGGCTAAAAAAGCAAGCAGTTTTGAAAAGATTCAGCTGGGAGAACATCTAGTGATTAATTAAGTTAATTGATATCAGGTCTGTAACATGATTAGCTATAAAAGCTTTGTCTTAGAGAAGCAGAGTCTCTCAGAAGTAAAGATGGGCAGAGGCTCTCCAATCTGTGAAAGACTGCGTAAAAAAATTGTGGAAAACTTTAAAAACAATGTTCCTCAACGTCAAATTGCAAAGGCTTTGCAAATCTCATCATCTACAGTGCATAACATCATCAAAAGATTCAGAGAAACTGGAGAAATCTCTGTGCGTAAGGGACAAGGCCGGAGACCTTTATTGGATGCCCGTGGTCTTCGGGCTCTCAGACGACACTGCATCACTCATCGGCATGATTGTGTCAATGACATTACTAAATGGGCCCAGGAATACTTTCAGAAACCACTGTCGGTAAACACAATCCGCCGTGCTATCAGCAGATGCCAACTAAAGCTCTATCATGCAAAAAGGAAGCCATATGTGAACATGGTCCAGAAGCGCCGTCGTGTCCTGTGGGCCAAGGCTCATTTAAAATGGACTATTTCAAAGTGGAATAGTGTTTTATGGTCAGACAAATCCAAATTTGACATTCTTGTTGGAAATCACGGACGCCGTGTCCTCCGGGCTAAAGATATGAATATATTTTGATACAGCACTCTGTGAACAGCCAGGCCTTTCAACAATGACCTCCTGTGGCTCACCCTCCTTGTGGAGGGTGTTGATGATTGTCTTCTGGACAACTGTCAAGTCAGTAGTCTTTCCCATAATTGTGGTTGCATGTTCTAAACTAAACCAAGAGATACCCAATATTTATACTCAAAATTAATCAAACTAATCAAGCTCAAAATGCAATATTCAAATTTTCTGAGATACTGAATTTTTAATTTTCCTAAGCTGTAAGTCTTAACCATCAGAATTAAAAAAATAAAAACTCTTTGAAATATTTCAGCTTGTGTGCAATGAATTTAGAATATAAGAAAGTTTGCTTTTTTTAAATTAAATTACAAAAAATAAAGATATTTTCCATATTAAAATTTTTTGAGATGCACCTGTATAATTGTGTGTGTGTGTGTGTGTGTGTGTGTGTATATATATATATATATATATAGATATAGATAGATAGATACATACTGTATATAATTGCCTCCTAATTTTAAAACCCTTTGTACACCACTGTTCTATTGGTACACTATTCCTTAAAACAAATAAAAAACAGATATTCATGTGCCTGGACTGTTGTCACTTTCAAAGTCCTGTTGAGCAAACAGAAAGTGGGTGTAGTGGTAGAACTGGTTATGTTTGTCAGATTCTTTTTCTCCACACTCAATTGCCCCTTTTCCTTGATTGCATGCCTCCCATATTGCAGAGCCTTTTTAAACCTCCTTCATAAACTTCCTTATGTTTTTGGGGGTAACAGTCAGCCAGCTTTTAAGATGAAGTGACAAGATTGAAATCCCCTGAAATTTGTGTGCGAGAACTCTGCAGCAGGTTATGTGACTGCACGTCCCATGTGCATTTATAGTAATGTGTCCTGCATGACTCCTGCTGTTTTCCACAAAACCTTCCTCTCATTTTGCTGCTCTTCCTTATCCTTATTTTAGTGTACACAACATGAAATCTAACCAGCTGACAATACTGTACAGCCATATTGTTGTCTATTTTTCCAGTTAAAGTAACTAATACTCCTTAAAACAAGGCAGATTTACTTGAAAAGCAACTATGCATAAAATATTAAGACTTGCTTTCAGGAAATGTATCTGTAATACAAATGTATTTTGTCTTACTGTACTGCCAGATATTTTTCACTTATATAAACAAGTTAAAAACAAGTTAAAAAAAGACTGTCAGTGCAGTAGGACAAAATACATTTATATTCATGATACATATGAAAACAAGTCTTAATATCTTATGCAGTGTTGCTTCTCAAGTAAATGCATCTTGTTTTAGGGATTTTTAGATATTTTTCAGAAACTCAAGTAAACAAGACTAATTAAATCTCATTAAGACCAAGAGTGTTGCTATAACATAAACAGTGCTTGGATTTCTCAATGTTTATACTGGCTAGTCTATGATTTTTAGTGCATCTGTTTCGCCATAATAGTTATACCAATAGTTGTCAAGAAGAGACCGTCTTTGAGTGTGAATCATTGGCTCGTAAATTCATCCAATGTGTTAAAAGCGGATTCGTTCAGGAACAAATTTTTGAATCATGGATTCAACCGATCCATTTAACCTCCTGAGACTCTGCATCCTCATATGAGGACATTATATTTTAGTGAATATCTCTGAGGATGTCCTGTACAGAGCACATTCAGGGCTTTTCAGAGATACTAAATGTTTGGATGTTTCACCATGACCACTCCCTCTCCTTGGTCTTCAAAAATATCTGATATTAATTTAGTGACACTTTTATTGAAATATAATATTTTGTAATTATCATTTAAATCTGACTAAATTTTAAACTGTGTGTCATAAATCAACATCTCAGGAAAATGTTCTGGGGTTTCAAATGAAAATATGAATTTCTGTTACGAAACAGGACATTGTTTTCTTACATGTCCTCATATGAGGACACAGGACTAAAAGCATGTTTATTATGCATTTTAGAAAACACAACAAATGTATAGGGAAAGAAATTATATTTCAATATTCCTATGAAATTTGATATATTATTATGGAAATCTTGTCAATTATTACTCCCATTGTTACATTATATATATATATATATATATATATATATATATATATATATATATATATATATATATATATATATATATATATATATATATATATATATAATGAGAAAAACCTGTTTATGGATATTTTACACACATTTTGCATAAAGAAAAATGGTATATCAAATCATTCTGTTATAACATCGTTAAGAACTATTTTTATACAAAGTTTGGTAAAAAAAATAAATCCTGAAAACTAAAAATGTATTGGTGATTTAAAAAAAAACTGTTGATTTTGCCTGTGCATGTTCATTCATGTCCTTTTATTTTTTTATTGATTTGAACTGAGTCTTGATTTCCTCTACCAAGGATGTAGCATAACTTATGAATGTAATATACTTTTTACATTTTTTTTCTTTTTAATGCTCTAAAACAATGTAATGACATGGAAAAAAAAAATACTATTTTTTATTTCCTCAAATGTTTTTCCAGGTCTTAAGAGGTTAAAAAATGTGTGGAAAGGTTTATTTTAGGGTGACCGTCCTCTTTTCCCCAGATTAAATTGCATAAAATGTCCAAGTTTTGGCTTTGTTTTCCAATTGTTTTCATAATTAATGAGTTTGTCATTTGCAGGCATTGTACCAAATTGATCAATCATGGTGTGTGAGAAGGTGGGATCTACAGAAAAAAAAGGTGAAAGCAATGCAAACACGTGTACATATAATTAATAAGGACTGCAGTGAGCAAGTCGGTAGGAAAACAAAGCCTGGACATTTTAGGCAACCTAGAAAACCCGGTCAAGACATGTCTGGTAAAAAGGGCATATGATCACCCTAATAAATTGAACCACTGAGTACAGCAGGATGAAGTATTTCTGTAGGCCAAAATCCAGAATTGAGCAAAAATCCAGCATTTTAGAATTTACGGTTCCATCTCCAAAAGTCAATCTGTTTTTAAAAGGATTTTTGTTTAAATGCCTGAAATAAGGTTGAGCTAACATTAAGAAAACAACAAAAGCAAAACACAGAGGAGTTTCTGAAAAGTAGTCTACTTGTAGTGAAACAGATTTGGCTGTCAATCATAAAAAAATAACATATGGATAAACTGAAGCTGTTGCATGGATCTCTGACAAAGTTGCTAGCACACAGTCACAAAGACAACAGCTGCGCACCCCACCACCGCTGATATTTCATTGGCAGATGAACTCACTGACTTAAAACAATGAGCTTGCCATCAAACCTCACAATACACCAAAATTACAATGTATGCTACAGCTTTCCAGATGTGAGGAGCACGGCATCCTACTGTTAAGAAGGTGAAAATTCAAAGCAGTTTTCAGCTTTTGCCCCCAAATCTTCATACTTGAAGCAACTGTCTCCTGTTCTCAGTCATCTTGTTAAAGAACAATGTTACTGCCAGTGCTTTGGAAAACAAAGTCAAGGCTGAATGATTACTGTCTGACGTTCTGTTTATTTTGTAACAGAGTTCTAGAAAAATGTATAGCTAAACCTGTGCTCTGCCTCTGCCATATAGCTTAAAAATTGTAATTTGTTTCCCAGTTCCTGTCTGTTTTAACATTTCATGTTTTACATTCTTTCATTCTGTAAACATAAATTTAAGAACGTTTTATGAATATGCAGTTCTAACTACATTTTTGAAGTCGTTTTTGTATTTCGACACAAATTCATCTCACTCAAGTCTACATTAAATAAAAATCTGTGGGTTGGTATCATTCTATATTTACTATTAATATATGTATATATATATGCATTTTTTAAATTTTATTATTATTATTTTTTTGTATTTAATAACTCTTGCCAGCCATAACTCTAGCCAGTTGTTCAAGCCTGAAAAAGGTTATTGTGGGTTTCGATTAAAATGCTAATCAGTTTCTCAGGGGCTGTTTATAATAATTATAGTTTGAGATTAAAAATACAAACCTAACTTAGTCAACCCTTACGTCTCCAAAAGCCTTTTAATGTCGTTATGATCATGATCATAATCCCGGTCCATAACCAATTAAGTTTGAACAAGACGTCACGCCTCTGTACTTTAAATCCGGAAGACACGCCCACAGCGAATTTGTGCACCGGCGGCACAAAGCGATTGGACAAGGCGCGCTGTCAATCACGGATCTCTGCCGTTCCTTCTGTTCCGCAAACGAGACTTTACACAGATGTGTTTCAGGCGAGATCAGTTGAGGCGGTGGGACTTCGTTCGCGCAGCAGGATCAACTTCTTTTAGAGGATCTAGCGTCTACTACTCGGTCTCCTTGAGTTCAATGTAACATACATCCTTAACAGCATAGGTCAAGGTGATCGGGGAGTTACTTTGTGATAGAATTGAACACATTTAGTCGGGGTTTTAAACGCAGATGAAAATGCCTGTAGCTTCTCTCCTGCCTTTCACAGCCACTCCGAATAGGAAGTCCGCCAGCCCGACCTCCTTCAGGCTCACGGAGAAATTCATCCTGCTTTTAGTGTTCAGCGGCTTCATCACCCTGTGTTTCGGAGCTATCTTCTTCTTGCCTGATTCGTCAAAGCTGCTCAGCGGAGTTTTCTTCCGCTCGTCCTCGGTGGAGGCAGAGACGCGCACAGGTACGGTCAGTGACACCAGCACCGGCACGGGCAAGGAAGAGAAGATCCTGGCCAAGATCAGAAAAGACCACGAAAAGGCGCTGATCGAGGCCAAGGACACCCTACAGAAACGGCCGGACGAGATCAAACAGGACATCAACAGCGACAAAGAGAAACTTGCTCTAAACGGACTGGGGAAAGGATCGAAAGGTGACAGTTTGCCGTTCCTTCAGTACATGCGGCCGCCTGGAGCAACAGGGAACGAACCCGCCGATCCGGACGTTAAAGCGAAAAGAGCCAAGATTAAAGAGGTAAGTTATTTTATGTTTTTATTAGATGTTCTCCTGTGGTTTGCTCAGACTCTCGAAGGAAATCACTTCAAATATCGTTGTGAAAATAACTTTCCCCTTGTAACTTAGCTTTACCAAGTGCTGTTATTAATATTCGTTTATTGTCACTAACTTACTAAAGTTAGTGGCTAGAGAGCAAGACTATAGTAGTGTTGACAGTAAATTTTCAGGAAGCGTCTCCCTATCAGGAAAATGCGGCGTTGTAATAAGATAGATAAGTAACGTAGACGTGTTGTTGTGGAACCTGTATGATCTGACAGCTCGGTTGATGGACGAGAAACTCCTGTCGCTCACAGAAGAACGCGCGCTCATTCATTCTGTCGGTCATTCATTTGTTCAAAACTGCCCGACAGTATTTTAGTCAGTATTACTCCCTTTGCGCTCCCTGTTGTCAGTATTTAGTCAACATTCGTCAGTATCCCCCACCCCACCCCAGTCAGTTTTCACTATATTTCAGAAAGCAGTGCCTGTCAGTAGGTTCTTCAGACAGTGTTTCCCTCTCTTCAGTCTGCACTGCCTCTGTTTCACTCAGATTTCACTGTTTTTCAGTTTTGTAGTACTTTAGACAGTGATGCCTTCTTTTTCAGTTAGTATTGCCTCTGTGTTGCAATCTGTGTACCCTGTTTTCTGTACTCCTGTCAGTATCGAGTTGCCTTTATATTTCTTTAGCATTTCAGTCAATATTAGCTATAGCTAGGAGTGTTTCCTGTATTTCAGTCTGTATTTACATGGTTTTCAGACCGTATTCTCTGCTTTTTTCAGTTAATATTTTAGGCATTTTTTTTCAATATTTATGTCAGTACTTCAGTCCTTGTTTCATTTTATGTTTGTTTTTTCAGTGTTACCTGTATTTCCGTCTGTATTGAGCTGATTGTCAGATTTTAGCCTGTATTTTCAGTCAGTATTTCAGCATGTATTTTTCAGTCAGTCCCTTTTTTAATTAGTAAGACTGCTTATATTTCAGGATAAGTATAAAACTCCCTCTTTTAATTTAAGTATAAATGTCCCTCTTTTTCAGTGTTTCAAGTTAGTGCTCATATTTCCATTAACATTTGTCTATATGTCATTATCTATTTCCTATTTCACTCAGTGTTTTTATTTCCCTGTCCCCCTAATCAGCATTGCCTACATTCCTGTCAGCATTCCCTGTTTTTTAGTCTATATCTATCTTAGTATTCCTACATGTTTTCTAATTTCTATTCCCTGTATGTCAAGCTGATCAGTCAACTGAGCTAGAGGTTTTTACGTAAGGGCAATATGTTTGTAAATTATGTAAACTGGGCAAATTATATCATAAGTTTTCACTATCATGGTCCTGATATGTTAACAGTAGTGACAATACTAGTAAGCCAAAACCTATCTTATGATTACTGCAGAGGGGCTCAGTAACTTATGCTGATATGCACTTATCAGCATACGTATTGGTTGTACGTATAATGGTAGAGAGATGCCTCGATCTGGTTGAGTTGAGCTCATATGATCTCAATGTCTTGGTTGAGATGACGTGTTAAAGAGTTAACTTTGAGCTTGTAAATGAGCATAAACAAGGCTGTCATTTCTTGTTTCTGTCAGGATGGTGCATTTAGAGCATGTCAGGCCAGTTTAATAATCCCTCAGTATGAGTCGAATGTAGACTTTGCATCAGCTTGATTAAATTAAATTTGCTATTGATTGAGACTCAGTTATTCCCATTTGAACCAGGCAAGTCAAGAGTAAAGATGCAGATAACAACTGACAGTGTGGTAAAGCTTTAAAATCGCCTTTCAGCTGGTATTGACCTTGTGTCCTTGCTTTTTTTATGTAAGCAAATGGCTGGTTTCTGGAATTCCTCCTATTTTATCCTCCACTGTGAGTCACTACTTTTCAGTTTCAGTTATTTGCATAAGGAAATGGTGTCTGTGGTCCTATGGTGTCCTTCAAATTTACATTGTGTCACTTTGTAATGCTTGTTTGAGAATAAAATTTGTTTGCCCTACTATTTCTTTTTGCTGGAGGGCTCGCTTTTGCTCATGGAGTTTGAGTATGTTCAAGCATGTGACACAAAGGCTATTCCAGTCACAATTTATCTTAATGGCTAACAGTGGAAAACTTGTTGATTACGGTTGCTCCTCAGAGTCAGTCAGCCAGAGTTGGATGACTTTTAATGCCAGGATTAAACCGTTATAAAGTTAAGCACATTAGTGCATGCGGAATCCTCCACATTCCTCTCCAAGACTATTGGTGTTCTTGCAGATTTGACAAGTCCCTCATCTCTCCTGCTTAATGCAGCGGCTCAGCATGAGAACAGTGATAATTCACCCCTGAACCGCGGGATTTCATCCATTGATCGCTGGCATGACGCAAACAAACAGTCACAGCTGGACCCTGTGGGGTCTCACTTGTCAGACGCGGCTGCAGGCACTCTGTCTCGCCCTGCCAGACACTCTGACCTTTGAAGAGCTGAATTGCCTCAGAAAATAAATTGATCTCAAGGTTATGAAGTAAAAATGGTTGTGTGAGATTTTTTTATTATTTTTTTTTTGCTTTCATAACTAAAAGCTGAAACTCCTAAAAATGTATAGGTCACAGTGACATATGTAGGGTTGACTTTGCATTTTTACTCTCTGCAATCTCCATCACCTGCTTTTAAATGGAGCGGCATTTACGACACAGAACCGTAGTTCACTGACAAGCTACGCAATATAGATATTGAACGTGATATTGCATAGCTGTCAGTGACCTATGGCTTTGTGTAGTAAATGCCGCTCCATTTGAAAGCAGGTGATGGAGATTTACTACTAATTAGGGCTGCACAATTAATTTAATTTCTAACAAGATTACAATTATGGATGCCACAATTACCATATTTTTCGGACTATAAGTCGCACCTAAGTATAAGTCACATCAGTCCAAAAATATGTCATGACGAGGAAAAAAAACTATATAAGTCGCACTAGACTATGTCGCATTGATTTAGAACCAAGAGAAAATAACATTCATATTTTAACTTTTTTTTTTATAATTTAAAGAAGAAACCAATCTGATGTATAGTTGACATTTGACATTTGACATTTGACATTGTTGACAATTTAAACATTTAATAATAATAAGAGATGTTTCTTAAGCTCCAAATCAGCATATTAGAATGACATCTGAAGGCTCTGAAGTAATGATGCTGAAAATTCAGCTTTGTCATCACAAGAAATTACTTTTCAAAATATATTAAAGTAGAAAATAGTTTTTTGAAATGTAAAAAATATTTCACAATGTTGCCTTTTTTTTCAAAACATTAAAAGATTTTACTGACCTCAAACTTTAAACAGTTGTGTGTGTTTGTGTTTAAGATTTCTTTATTTAGTCAAACTGCTTTTCTTAAACAATTAGTATGTTACTAACAGCAAATTATCAACAATCATTTAATAAGAAGGAAGGCTAGGCCTTGTAATTAATGTAATTAAAAAAGTTTTGACTTTACAAAGTGCTCCAAACTGGACCTTAAATATTTCCCACCACATGTATTTGCTCAGGGCTCTTTAGCTATACTTGGAATACAAATGTTTGCATTGAGGGTGGCCAGTATGCTTCAGAAATATTGAAGCAAATGGGCAGCAAAATTCATTTTGAAATGTAATATGGAAAATTACAATGCAATGTAAAATGGCAATGTATTTCTCTATTTACATTTACATTTTCCATACCATATGTGCAACATTTAGTGCAAAATGAAAATGAAAATTAAATAATATAATTTGCATTTGACATTTTCTACACTAGTTTTGATGTCAATTAAAAACATATTTTAACGTTTTATAAGTTGCAAAATTAAAATGAAAATATACTACCCAAATTGATTAGATATGTTTAACATGTCCAAGCAAAAACTTTTTCAGATTATAATTTAAATAATGTTATTTTCTAAATGAATCTAGACACTTGAGATTGTGTTTTCATCATGATACTGCATTATAACTGTAGCAAAATGCAATGTGAATTTCAAGATGCATTCTGAACCAAATGTACAGCAAAATGGTTGCAAAAATGGTGATTTAAATATCTTTTTATGTTACTTAAATGCATTGACACTTACATGCAAGACATTTTCATTTAATTTGAGTAATACAATTTCATTTTAATTTTGCAACTTATAAAACATTAAAATGTTTTTAATTTACATATTAAAACTATTCTAGAAAATAGCAAATGTAAAGTGTTATTAAATTTTCATTTTGCACTAAATGTTGCACATATGGGAACATTTCAATTCAAATACAGAAATACATTGCCATTTTACATATTGCATTGTAAATTTGCATATTACATTTCAAAAGGAATTTTGCTACCCATATGCATCCATAAAGTACAGCACTCTTTGTCCTTCATACTACATACATTTTTTTGTTTATGGCTTCTCACCTGCACCTGTAATGCTCTTTCTTGAGCGTGACTGCTGCAGGATGTGCTAGCAGGACACATCACACACCCATCTGGGCTTTGAGCTCCTCTCATTCATTATAGATGACCGAACTCTCTGGTCGCTCAGACCTCATTCCTCTCACCATTAATTATGCACAGTTCAAGCTAATAAGAGAAATAAATTCACAGGTTATCGGTGTTTGGTGCGATGTAATAAAAATGTATGCAAATGAAACTTTAAATGTACATATGGTAAAATAAAAAGAGCAGAGATTGATGGATTCAACCTAGTGGGCATTTTGAAAAAGTGGAAGGTTCATAACTCATACAGGGTGCTTAAAGTTAACTTTTTTTTTTTTTTTTTTGCTTGTCAGATTATACAGTGTAACTGAGTTCTTGGATGAAAGGCAGACTGTGACATCAGTTCGTACTTTTACACATTTATTTGATTTAATCGTTGCATGCCACATTAACTGCTCCTAAACTACTGATTCTGCACTGGCACAGAGCATGACACTTCCTTTTTTTCCAAGGTGCAAATGTAAGTTTAAACATTTTAGAAGTGCATTTAAAAAAACTTTAGGTGCACAATGATAATTGATCATATAATGTGTATCTGTAATAAGAAGATTATTGTGTCGATACTAGTCAGATCTGAGTAATTGTGTCAGGGCAGCCAAGAAAGATGCTAGAAAAGTTTCAGTTGATTTAAATGGCAGATAAAGATAATCGTGTTATAAAAATACTACCAAAATATTAAGGAGGAAAAAATAATTTATGCATATTGCAGGTCAGGAGTTTTAATTATAAACAAGCTGAAAATACACAATGCTTGAAGTTTGAAATGTCCTGTTTGATTATTGCTGGCTGCTCATTCAAACAGAAAAGCAGGATAAAATATGCACTGTGACAACCGTCTACACCATATTGCAATATAATCATAATAAAGTGAACATGATTAATCAACAGTCAATCATAAACAATCACTTAAATGTGCTGTATTCATTGATTGCAATCTGCTCTGAAACCGCAAGTATGGATCTTGACGCAACAGCACTGTATTTTTACTTTGAAAAATGCAGCGTTCATAAGGAAATCATAGCCTTTTGAATTTTAATAATAACATTAGATTGAATATTAGAAAGAACACTTGTTTTTCTATGCCATTCCTGTATTTTTCCAAATTTAAGACCTCTTAATCTGATACAGTATGTAAAGTGCCCCTATTATGGTTAATGAAAGGTTCATATATTTTGGTTTTGGGAGTCCCCAACTACAGGTTGACATGCATTTAAGGTAAAAACAAAAAAACACATTCATTGTCTTTTTTTTTTTTTTCTTGCTCAATGACTCCCAAACGATTCGCTCAACGATTAATATTTCCAAACCTTTGCGTGATTCTAAGCGGCGGTGATTGGTGGCATTTTCATTTCACCATGTCTATAATGCCTGATCAAGAAATTATTTGTGAATGAAGTGCTCCTTTGTACAGTGTTACCGGGGAAACCACTATTTTTACTGCTCCAAAAGCAGCACCTAGTGACATAGAATAAACTTGCATTTATATTCAGACCAAAGCGTGTCTGTGGGCGGACATTATGCTAATGTTTCATGTTCAAGTCAACATGAAACAAAAGCAAATTCCTTGTATGTGTGAACATACCTGGCAATAAAAGCTCATTCTGATTTTGATTCTGAAACAGCTTGGGATTTGTTTTAAAAATGACTCGTTCTTTTTAAAGACATTTAACTTTATACATGTTGCACTTTCAGATTTAAAACTTTGCAGGATGTTTTCACTCACAGCTGTGTAACACACTAAATGGAAGGTAGCCTAATTCTATTCAAAAATCTATAATGGGGCACTTTAAGACATTTGTTATACAAATTAGAACTAGCATATATTAGGGAAGGCGATTTGCAAAGATTCATAAAAAAACCCTTATACTGACTTTTTCTGAAGATGAGGCTGGATCACGAATGATTCACATGAACTTAATTGCATTTAAGCAGTTTAGGGATCGGCCATTTATTTCAAAAACAAAAATAATGTTAATCCTTCAGTGGCTCTGATGTTGGGAGTAAATGACGACTGTTATGTTCAGTATTACATCCAACAACAAAACACGTCAATCGCTTAATCTGAGATGTTCTTGTCTTCCCCTGCACTGGAGTTGACAATGGGAGATTGATGACAGCTCACTCAGGGCGGGTTTAAGGTTAGACGGACTTATCAATCAACTATTATGGGAGGGGCCTATCCTATTATAGGGTGGATGTTTACACACTTCCAACACACATTACTGATCAAATAACAGCCCTTGAAGAATGACCCCTTTAAATGTAATAAAAACCTATTCACACATGTAATATACTTCGCAAACATCTTTCTTTTAGTCACAAATGGGAGTGCTTGCACTATTGAGCCCTGTATGATGATATTAATATTTCAGCCCTGAAATTAGTATCAGAATAAACAAGCAAACAACTTACAGTGTGCAGTTGACTTTAGGAAAATAAATATATCTGGTAGCTTTGAAGGTTCTGTAATATTGTAATTGTTCCCTTGTTACAATGACAATACTTAGAATGGGCTTTGAGTATCATTGGCTATTTTGGGCTCTTGAGTTATTCAACCTTTTTTTTTTTTTTTTTTTTTTGTGCAAGAATCTGAACGCTCAACATGAAGAGCTTCCAACGTCTCTCTTGTATCTCTGATGTTTTTTCCTTTTGGTCACATCTTTTATTCCAGGTCTGTTTGTTTTCCCTCTATCATATAGTGACTTTCCTCCCGAAAGCTGAAGTGCTTGGATACTAAATAATTCAGCTGGCTTTCTTTTATTTTACCACTTCTGAATAAGGCATGCTCTTAGAGGTAGAATCTACTGATGGAGAGGAAAGCGAGATCTTTCGGTCTTTCACAACATTCCTGCACCCTTTTACAACTACTGCTGTGATCCGTGTGGGTTGTCTGGAGACCTAAACCAGCCTTTGGATTATTTGGGTCAATCTCGCTTTAGCCAACCGACCTTAGGTATTGAGAAATGTAATGGATGCCCCTGAGCGATAGCTCAGCGGCTGCAGGCACAGTTAGACTCCAGCCAGATTTGTCTTTTTCACTCAAATTTTTGGCTAGAATATTTTCTCCAGTGGTCAGAATTCTGGATCATTGTTAAATTGTTTTTTTTTAGGATTATGGATAGTGAGAAAGAAAGAAAAAAACTAAAGAAGAATCCAAAATTCAACACACAAGCAGTGTTATCTTCAATGGGTCTAAATGGTATATCTGATCTGTTGCTACGATCCATGATGTTTTGCTTTTGTGTGTCTGTGTCTCTTCTACGCTAAAGCAAAGATTAGATTTGGCGAATTAAAATGCATGTGGAACGGGTAACATGAGGGAGTTTTGGTTAGTGTTTTTAGCAAGCGTTGGGACACTTGAGCTACAGTTGTGATTGCTTGGTTTTCCAGTAATTGAATACTCCAAAATCAGACACCAATGCTGATTAGAAGAGCAATAAACATCTGCCCATACAAGCATGCATTGATCAGGAGATGCATGAGAACAGTGAATCAATGAGATCAATAATGATTGAACATGAAATAATCAACAATGCATTTTAGTTTTGATTAGTTGAGTCTTGGCTGAATGATTTTTGTCAGTGAAACCTGTTTCCATGCATTGACTTGAATGTGACTGTTTTATTAAGTGTCAATAGTGGCAGTTTTCATTAACAAACTATAAATACTTCATAATTACATGTGGCGCATGCAGTCTAATCTAACATATATTTTCAATAAACCTTGATTAGAACTTAATCGTATGCAACACAAGTAATTATATTTAGGTTTATAACTTCACGTTATTTATAGGACAGTTGATTTGTTGCTCAGAAGTGAGAGAGTGTGCGTGTTAATATTTGGGTTGTTTTTTGTTAACTCTTTAATCTGTTTTGCTGGTTTGAAACTAAAAATAAATGTTTGTGTGTGTGTGTGATTTACTACTGTTCAAAAGTTTGAATGTTTTTGAAAAGAAAGTTTCAAATGCTCACCAAAGCTGCATTTTTAGTTGATCAAAAATGCAGTTATGCCGTTCTATTTTAATACTTTTTTTTTTTTCTGTTTCAGCTGCAATGACTCCAGTTTTCAGAGTCACATGATCATTCAGAAATCATTCTAATATGTTCATTTGGTGCTCAAGAAAACATTTCTTATTATCATCAGTCTTTAAATATTCTTTTATGAATAAAAAGTTCAGAACAGCATTTATTTGGAACAGACAGCATCTCATAGCAATTCATACTATAATGTTTTAGAGAATTGGTGGCTTATTTTTATGAATTCCCACGATGTCGTTTGTCATTAGAAATATCTGTACTGTCACTATTTACTGCATCCCTGTTGAACAAACATATTAATTTCTTCAAAAAAAAAAGTCCCAAACTTTTGAACGGGTCAGTGCCAGACAATAACCTTCTGGTGCACTGTGTGTCACTTCCCCTCAATGATATCCGTATTTAAATGTGAAGCATCTCTGAAGCATATCAGCACTTATTTCCTGTCTTTACTTCTTACAGCAAATTTGAGTAGGTTTTATGACTGCACAATTCATTTTCATTGAACCATAAAAAGCACATGAATCAATAAAGTGCAGATCTGTTAAGAAAGTATTATTTGAAGCATCGGCACTAGGGAAAGTTTGCTTTCTGATTTTACTACAGGGTTCTTAGACATTAATTTCATTTAAATATTTGTTCTTGGTGGTTTTATTGCACTTGCTCAGCCTGTTAATCAAATAATGGATGTCACTGCCTCGTATTGGAAGGCAGGGGAAAATTGATTATCCTTTCACAAAGTCTTCATTACTTTGCCACATGTCAGCTGAGGAGGTTTGTGCTAAATGAAAGTGCAGGGACCATCACAAGGATCAAATCTTGTCGCTGTGTTTTCCAACACTAATAAAAGGGTCATGTCAATATGTGTCGTGGCGGTTTTATATTGCTCTTTGCTGTTGAGAATATGTAAAGTAGTATTTATCGCAGTGATAGTTGATACCGACGCATTCATAAGAGTCTATACTGTTTCAAAAGGTGTATTACTGTAAAACTGGTCGCTGTACAAAAAAGAAAAAAAAATCCATCAGACCTGCAAAAGCACAGACAGGGCACAGTCTGTCATGTATCATGCTGGTTTTTGCTGTGAAAGCCTGTGGATTCTATGAAACTTTTAGACTGTCTGCCCTCTTTTTTCAATCCTGAAGCCAAAAGGATAAAGCAGAAAGATTGATTTTTTTTTCCCCTTCACTGATTCTGAGAGGTTTTTCTTTTTGTGGGTCAGAGATCCTTAAAGCCGACTTCTACAGGTCTACCTCCATTTTATGACAACACATCAGGTTTAACAGTGGTGTAAATTTGAGACTTGAAATCGTAGCTCGGGTGCCTTAGGCTTATATTGAAAATTGCAAGCACATTTTCCCCTAGTTTAATTATAGTTGGTAACAGCTTCTTTCAGCTTGCGAAGAGAATTGCGATCGAAACACAATATGCCTTTTTAATGTTTTATGAATGTGGCTTAATGATGCCAGGCAGGGCATGATCTCAGTCACGTGCGAAATACACTTGTGCTATTTGTTATAAGTTATGTGGACCACTTATATGGTGCTTTTGCATCTGTTTTGGACTGTTTACATTCACTTTTATTTGCATGAAAAAGAGCATCCAGAACATTATTCTGTTGTCGTGTTCTACAGAGGAGAGAGTTTTGAAAGCACACACATGAGAAAATGACACCATTTCCTTCTTTGACTGAACCAGTCTTTAAGTAAATATTGCATCAAGTAATCATTCAAGACAAATACACAGTCAGTAATAAAATGAGCCGAGAAACATTACAAACAATAAAATTAAGATGCAAATGAAGTAAACTGTGTATTTAGTATTCAGGTACACGTTCAGAGATGGAGAATAATAGATTTTAATCAGATGTTTATTAAAAGTGAGGTTGGTGAAATATTGGCAGGACAAGAACAAATCTGATTAATATCCTTACTGTTGAGTCCTGTTTGCATCATATTTGCAATGTGAGTGTATTTCTTTTAGTTTAATAAGATACATTAATAAAATGTTTATTTGACTTATAATCAATATAGAATATATATATATATATATTTCCAAAGGGGTTACTAAACCTTCTGGAGCTATGCAGCCGAGAACAATGAAAGGGTTTTTTTTTTTTCAGCCTCAAAATTGTTTGATTAATTTTAGGGTTAGCATATTAGTCATCATATTAAAGAGCATTTAAACTGCAAGCTCTAATGCACCGATCCAATCTTTGACAAATCAGATTTAGTTTTGTACCTGTTTGCGTTCACTTAAAACAAAATTACCGTGTTTGTGTTAATGCACCACGACAGGCTTTTTGACCAAGAAGTGCATTTTTCCATTCGTCACACTCCGACGCATTCGAGAGTGTTTGACATCCCTAGATGCCACACTTCTTTAGAGACATAAATTTGTCCATTCATCCTACAATTTGAGAAAGCGTTTTATTAGGAAGCATTGAGTGGCTTGGTACTGGAGGAGGACGCACCTCACGGCACGCTGTTGGCCAGCCGCCACGATTCCACTCTCATTCGGAGAGCCAGGCAAATTGGCTGTAACTTAACTCTGCCTCCCTGTTTTCAGCTGTGGGACTGGACTTTCTCTGGAGAGTGGGTTTTGGCAGTGGATCAATGGCTCTGTGTGCCTGAGATGGAGATAGAGAGCATGTGTGGTAGCCTGAGCCAGGCTAGCCAGAGAGGCACATGTCCACCCTCTTGAGCTGCACCTGTTATCTGGCATGCGACTGTAGGTGCTCCTCGGGCGTTCGTGCATGGGTTGTTACTGTTTGTTTTATTTTCTTTCGTGGTGTCTAGTTCAGGTGTTTTGCCTATGCACACAAATGCGTACAGCGGGTCATTGACCTCAGGAGCTTCACTTGGCAGTCAATGATTGGCCTTCATCATGCTGATAATGTACAGAGGTGTCAGATGGCAGGGTTTTTTCATTGGTACACAACCGTAATATGCCAATTCATAGCATTCGCACCTAAACACTCAGTTTAACTGGGAAATATTTAGAGATCTGACATGGTGTGATCTGATTAGCTGGGAAGAAATCCCTCTATTTTTTGTTGTTGGTTAGGGGAAAAAAAGAACAGTACAACTGAAATGTATCTCATGTAATTGCTCAACCAGTTTTTGAACCGCAGAAAGATGTCAGAAAAAACAGCTGGGAAACAATGTCACATTACATTGCATTTACCTCAGAAAAGCCATTCAGAGTCCACAGTCTGTAATTCGGCTCCAAAAAAAAGATATTTGATGACAAAAACATACCTGTGGGAATCTTTTTTTCCAAAAAAAAGTACATATCACTACAGTTTCCAACAGAAATGAATAGTAAAACAACTAGCACTTGTAGGCTAATTTAGGGGCCCTATGATATCCATTTAAATTTTTCTATATTCCATTTTTTACATTTCAGTGTTTCTGGATTCAGATTTTTTTTTCTTTTTTCAATTTAAATTTTTCTCTAATCCTTTTTAATAGATAAATTACATTTTATTAATCATGAAAATCATAAAACTTATAAATTTTCACATCAGTTATTACAAGTTTTACAAAAATGACATGGCCCTATGAAATGTTTTTTTTCTCACCATATTTGTTGTTCTAAATACTGTGTTTTAGCATGTCTAATTATTTGAATGCATAAAACAACTTAATTTATTTATTCATTTTCTTAAAGTAGCCTTATGAATTTTTTTCCTCAGAAATTCTGGCGTGTATTTACATTTTTCTGGTTATCCAATTAAGGCATAAAACATTAAGTTCATTTAACTTTAATTATTGAAAATTAAAGGTCCTGCTTTTCGCGCTTTTTTTGAAGCGTTGATTGTGTTTACAGTGTGCAATATAACATGTGTTCATGTTTTGCGTGTAAAAAAACCACAGTATTTTTCACACAATTCACCTATCTGTATACCGCTGTTTTCACTGTCATAAAAACGAGCTGATGACTTCCTTGTTCTATAAAGTCCCTCCTTCAGAAATACGTAACGAGTTCTGATTGGGCCAGCGGTTCCTGTGTTGTGATTCGACAGCAGCTGACCGCGCGCTGCCCTCCTGGAAACGAGATTGGGCTAGTTTTGAGAAGCAAGTGGGCAGGAGCATGTGCTGGAGATGTAATTATAATCACAGGAGCGTTTTTACTGACGAGATGCGCATGAAAATCGCATTCGTTTTTTTGCACAGCCCTAACATCTAGTTAACAAAGCTAAACAGCATTGCCCTTTGTGTAATAAGTTACAAAAACCGTTAAACCCACCAACTTAAATAATAAAATACACTTACCAGTTGTGGTCCATAAACAACGCCTTCTCCAGACAAAGAGGGAACTGCTCCATCTTTCAAAAATAATCTTTGTGCGAATCCGGCATTAAACTGATTGAGATTGAGGAAGCTGTCCTCAGCAAAATGTGCTGCACATAGTTTTACATGTGGATTATAATTTTCGGGAACCGAGTTAAACATTAAATTGTAACCATTAATCTCCAAGTACAGCGTCCTTGGGAAGGCCAAACAAAGATGATTGGATTCCGAGATGAAAATAACAGTGTTTCGACGACATGGCGACAAACACAAACGCAACTATTCCTCTTCTTCGTCGGAGCGCAACAAGACCACGGCCCCTTTTTGTGTGTTCATGCGGGCGGAGGTTAGTCAAAAAACAGTTTTAGTGACGTCATTACTGCAGGAACTAGAGGGATGTAGTCCAAACAGGTCGTTTTTTGTAGGCGAATTCTGTTAAATAAAATATCTCGCTTGGCATTGAACTTTGAGCTTTAGAATTTTACAGATATTATTTATACTCTAGCAACAACATTACACACTAACTAAAGTTTAAAACATGGGATCACAAAGAATGGGACCTTTAAGCAAACTTTATTTTTGGGCAAACAAAGGGGATTGGCAAACAACATTTATTCATAGTAAAAAAATACAAAAAAAAGAAAAAAGTTTATATACACGTAGCCAGCCCTACCTCTAATAATCTCCGTTAACTGGTTTCAGAACAGTTCAAATGAATGATGCTAGTATAATCTTTTTTTTTTCTTTTTCTGAGTCTCTTGCATGAATGCTCTGCTTCAGATCCTGTTGGTTGTTGCTTAACTCAAGTTTTGGATTCGTCATGTTGCATGACCTAAACTTCTGAGGTTTTGTTGTCAGACAGATGCATTATAGATCACAGACCGATTCAGTTCTGCTGTAGAATCTCCTAATATGACTTTGATATTGTTGAGATCTCAATACCCTTTCATGCCCTAAGCGATCGAGAGGTTTTGGCTTAAATAAAGTGAGACTGCTGTGTTGTTTGAAGGGAGCGATATTCCCTTAGATGCTGTGCTTGCCAGTGTGGAAGACAGACAATATTAAATCTAAAAAATGTCTGCATATCCTCTTATAGAGTGAGGTGATGCAGTGATAAAGAAGAATCTGACTGGTTAGGTTCAAGCCTTGCTACAGATTTATGAGCTAGGAAGTTTTATTATTCAAAGTCTGGATATAAGCTCTTAATGCTCAATATATGTGGATTTAATTATTGAGTGAACTGAGGAACATTTACAGTTCATTTTATATAGGGGTGTGCCAAACTTATTGTAAATATTATTATTTGACCAATATATAATTTTTTTTTGGCATTTTTAAATTCTCAACATCGGCTGATAAATTTTTACTGTTTGAATAAAAAGTTTTGGAAGCTTTTATTTTGACAGCAACAGGTCTTTTATTTTGAAGGGTTGAGAACGGCAGCACCTCAGTGCAGATGCACGTTAAATTAAATGTGAAATTTTAAAATAGAAAGACTAAAATTGTATTTTCTTGTAAAAAAAAAAAAACACTCCAGTAATCTTGAATTCATTTTTGAACTGTAGCTATATAGAATTAACTTATATTAAATTAACTTATATAAATTTTTTTTGATCTTTTATTTGAGAAAAGATTCCCAGTATGTTTATTTTTGTTGTATTTTAATTTATACAAATATTAGAGTAGGATTACAGAATCAAAAAGCTGCTAAAGCATAAATCTGTTTATTTTATAGATTTCTTTATCAAGTTCAGATATATTTAAAAATGCTTGGACTATTATAAATTAATTTAGTAATTAATTATAATTTAGTAAATGTGTAAAATCCATATTTCATTGCAGCAAGTGTTTTGCATGTTATCGTTTATGAATTAAATAGTGTGATTAAATATATATCAGCTTTATATCAGCCATCAGTCATCCTTCTCTATAAGAAATCAGAAGTGGCATCAGTCTTGAAAAAATAAAAATAAATAAATAAAATAAAGTGTAAAAAATCCATATCGGTTGACCCCTAGTGAAAATCAATTATATGATACGTAGGTTGCCTGAATGACTAGTAGACAAATCTTTTAAGAAGGGTTTTCCTGACCCTGATCGGACGCAATTCTACATAACATGCTCTTTCATTCAGAAACCGATAGATGAAGAAGAAAGTAAGTTTAAAAGGCTGTTGGCTGACCATTGTGGCCCAATCCCTAGTCTTTCCCTGAAATGTCTGTCTTTTCAAATCCTCCCAAAGCACAAATGTGTTTTACTGCTGTAGCATGTGATGTCAAGTTGGAGTAGAGTCTTAACGTCACACCCACTGACTGAGTGACACATCAAGCTCCTGACTGCTTCAGCCTCTAGGCCTTGTCGTCGGAGAAGGCATTTCATCTTCTGTTTCAGTGCAGCATGACTGTCATTTCAGAAACAGCCGTTATGTGAATGACTAAATTTTCAGCTTGACACCCGTAGCCTGCAATATTGGCA
Source organism: Carassius carassius (assembly GCF_963082965.1). Taxonomy (NCBI): domain Eukaryota; kingdom Metazoa; phylum Chordata; class Actinopteri; order Cypriniformes; family Cyprinidae; genus Carassius; species Carassius carassius. Next base: position 5,930,384 of record NC_081781.1, on the reverse strand, counting down.
TAATTATGTCTCCACATGTTTGAGATCTGCTGCTGGAGTGCCATTACTATTGCTGTTTACAGTAGTGTTACTGGTGCTGTAAGGGAAGTGAAATTACAGGCGTGTCTGAATCGAAACTGTCTCAGATAGTTGCAGCATTGTGCATGTGCTGCATTTGGAGGCTTCATCCTTTGATACAGCTTAGGGATGATCATTTTCTAAAGTTTTGTTCGTTTATTTTTTTTTATTTTTTATTATTATACATTAATGAAACTTTTTTTTTTAATGAGCTTGTTTATAGGATTGAACACCTCATGTCAACATTTGCCTAATTTTCATTTTATCCTTTCATCTGACATAACCTGCAGCTGTAAAGGTCATCTGAGTAAGAGATAAAAAAGCCATTTAATCCTTTTACTCATTTATTTATCATTATTTTCTGAATATATTAGAACTAAATATGAATTAGCATTTTCTTATTTAAAACTTTACTTTATAATTAATAATAATAATAAATACATTTAATAATAATAAAAATAATAAAATATATTACATAATTATAGTAACGCATTTCATTAATAATAATATTATGATGTAGTATTACATATTTTTGTCTGTATGATGTTGTAATTGTTATAAATAATTTTTTTTTACACAATATGAAGTATTACTCCCATTTAATACATATTTTGTTCACTATATTTAAATACATTTGGGTTTTACATGCTGTTAATCTGTTAAATATATATATATATATTATTATTTATGTATTATTATTATTTATTATTATTATTATTATTATTATTTATTTATTTATTTATTTATTTTTTGCATGAAATATTTCAGAAACTGACACTGTTTTAGTAAATCAAATCTTTATTTACAGAGGATCATAGCAATGGCTGATTACTCATTCGTGCAAGCAAACCAAGATTGTGTGTTTGTGATGCAGACATGACCTGACATGAAGTGCTCAAGCTACAGAACACACTTTCACTATGAATGGCTAATTAACTGATCACTGAATGCTTTTGTGCTGACGCCGACTAATCGATAAGCTTAATTGATTAAATGAATGTTGAATAATTGATCATGATCATCTTGAAGTTATCCAGCTTCAAAACAAAACCCAGAACAAGCGTTCTTTACAAAAAAACACTGACAAGGTGTCAAACACACCGTCGACCTCTTGTTTAGTCACCTATCAAAGTCACCCAGATAATGAGCGTTGAGCAGGATCAATCATTAGTCTGTGCGCTGTGCTCACACTGCTGCCTGAGGTTGGAACTCCTAATGGCTTCTCTGTGTTGATATTGAATGTTTTGACATGTATTATGGGACCGTTGAGTTGGCTGCTTATCAACAGTGTGTTTCCATCTCTTCCTTTAGGCTGTGTGCAAACATGCTAACCTGTGGCTTCCTGTTGCAGGCTGTCACGAACGTAATGGGGTTTTGTGTGCATGTTTGCACGATTGCGTGGCATCCCGTTTGTTTGTGTAACTGAACCTTTAGTCAACATTTGCCTAATTTTCATTCTATTATTTCACCCATCATAAGCTGTAGCTGTAAAGGTCATCTGAGTAAGAGATAAAAAAAGACCCATCCTTTTTAAAATTATGATTAACACTTTGTGTAGTAGAGGCTTTTGTTCTGTTATGAACAACAGTTTATTTTATTCCACTTGTAGTATTTATTAATGTTTTGAGCTAATTGTGTTTTTTTATGTTCAGTTTTAGTATTCTTTTTTATCATTATTATTATTATTATTATTATTTTTTTTTTTTTTTATTTATTTACTTATTTTTTTTTTTAGTATTTGGTTCAGTTAGTTCACAACGTAACATTTCTAGTTTTTAAGTTTTAATCTGATATTTATTCTATAATGTCGCAAGCTTGAATTTAGCTAACATTTGCATGCAAACGGTTTACCACACCTGCTGCGTTTCATATCAGATCTTATGCAAAAATTATACAAAACAATTAAATATGTCTCCTAAGGATTTCGACAGGCAGGAGACAGTTTAGTAATGTTTAAATGCAATGCTGTGTGTTAAAAATGCATTTAAGTTCTAAAGACGCTTATCCCGTCCTTCCTTCTGTGTGAACTCTGCTGCTGACTAGGTAGTTATAGACCGTCTTATCAAATTTGCCTTGTCATGTACTTATGAGGGCTCCCTACTGAATTCTAAATCTTCACAGCACTGCATATTCCCTCACCACTGGAAAATGACGTCAGGAAAATGACTGTTTCATTCTGATAATGTCTTCTCCGTGAAGGTGGCTGGATAACGGCAGCACATTGTCACAATTAACAGTGGGAATCTTTGGATTTTCTTTAAGCTCTGTCTTGTTATGTTGGTGTCGTCTCAATTATAGAATCCTAAAGAAAATAATTCTGCTGAAAATTATTCTGCAAGAACGAGAACAACTAGGGGAAAACAGAAAAACAAACTTCCTCTCTTTGTTGTAAAGCGCAAGAGAAAAGGAAACCTAAAATGCACAAATCCGCTTGAACATGCATCACAGGGTGATTGTGTAATGTCAGGGCTTTCCAAGAGAAAGAGATGTCTACCATTCATGGAAAACGGGGAATGATATAATTGTGATTTATGGGCCTATAGAAAGGTCATGGAAATATTTCCAAATCTTAAAGTCATGGAGTAGTTGTATTTTTATTTTCCCTAGTTGTAATTAACATGATTAAATGTACTGTAAGTGAATACATTTGACTGAATCCAAACTTTTAAAGGAAAATGCCACAATTTTTCCATATTCCACTATGTTCTTCCCTCAAAGGGAAGTCGTGGCCTAGTGGTTAGAGAGTTTGACTCCTAACCCTAGTGTTGTGGGTTCGAATCTCAGGCCGACGATACCATGACTGAGGTGCCCTTGAGCAAGGCACTGAACCCCCAACTGCTCCCCGGGCGCCGCAGCATAAATGGCTGGCCACTGCAATGGGTGTGTGTTCATAGTGTGTGTGTGTTCACTGCTGTGTGTGTGCACTTTGGATGGGTTAAATGCAGAGCACGAATTCTGAGTATGGGTCACCATACTTGGCTGAATGTCACGTCACTTTCACTTTCAATTTAGACGAGTTGATACGTACCTCTCCCGTCTCAGTGCATGCACTCAACCGCTGTAGCGCGCAGCGGCACTATGTTAGCGTTTAGCTTAGCACCGTTCATTCCTTAGGATCCAAACAAGGGTAAATTTAGAAGCTACCAAACACTCCCATGTTTTCCCTATTTAAAGATGGTTACTTGAGTAAGTATGGTGACACAAAATAAACTAGTGATTTCCTGAGCGGATAAAAATGATGACTATAATGTACTGCGGAAGAGCACTTCGCAGCACTATGCAGCACTTCGACCTCTGCTCAGTAATATCATCACTCTTTCAGGAGTGATGATATTACTGCACCGAGTTTGAAGTGCTGCGAAGTGCTCTTCTGCCATACATTATTGTTATCATTTTTATCCGCTTAGAAAATTGCCGTGTTTTATTTTGTCACTATACTTACAGTACTCGTGTAACTACTCATGTAACCGTCTTTAACTAGGGAAAACATGGAAGTGTTTGGTGGCTTCTAAAGTCATCCCTGTTTGGATCCTAAGGAATCAATGGTGCTAAGCTAAACGCTAGCATAGTGCCGCTGCGCGCTATAGCGATTGAGTGCACGCACTGAGATGGGAGAGGTACGTATCAACTCGTCTAAGTTGAGGGAAGAACATAGTGGAATATGGAAAATAGTGCCGTTTTCCTTTGTTAATGTATTATTTTTATTTTTGCTGCATGATGTGTGTATCTTCGGAAGGGAGTCCATCACACTGAAATAATGGTGTTTTGGGGTCCATGGCATTAGAAAATTAGCAAAACCAATTTCTTTACAAAAGAAAAAAAAAAGTAAAACGTAATGTGTGTTAATACAGCTTGTTTCCAGTACATTACAGGCAGGGTTTTATGTTAGTCAGTCCCACAGCAGTGGCACCTGCACATCTCAGGCCTTGAGGTCAAGTGAACATTCTCATTTTTACAGGAAGTACTTCTTCAATTAGTTTTCCGAAAGGAAGCAGGAGCATCTCTTTCTGTTTCAGATCTGGCTTGGTTTTTGTTTGTTTACCTCAATCAGACCACCATCATGTTTCATATACTTTTTCTCATTTACCAAGGTGCTGTTTTTCTTGGGAAAACACCATTGTTCTTCCCTCCTCAGCGATGGCAGCCAAGGCCACACATGGCACTGACTAGGAAATGAAGAATATGCTTTGGTGTGAAGGATGGAGGTACTATTGCATGCGGCTCCTCCATCGATATCTATCACATAAACAGTGCAGAGCCTATTCAAAGGCCGTTTCGGTAAGCTTGACCAGTCGATGAATGGAGCCTGCATTTCTGTCGCCAAGCTGCCGCAGCCATCAGTGGATTTCAAACACAGCACCACCAAGGTAGTAAACAATGAGTTGTAAATGAGAGTAAAGCCGCATGCCTGCTGGGAACAGATTGCACGTGTTGAGCGAAGGGATGAAGATCTTACCAACGATAAGCTGCTGAAGATTCTGCCACTGTGAGAACGTTGGAGCGGGCAGAGGAGGAGACAGACTCCAGTTCCTAATCCTAAGTCTCTCAGTCGCAGACACACAATCCCTCTGATACTCTCTCTTGTGACTGTGGTGGTTGTAATTAAGTGACAAGAACCTCTTCAGGAGTTTGAAAGCAGATTTGAATGACGCTTTATAGGGCTGGTTATTTTGCTTGCGAGTCAAATGAGTTGACTCTTGAAATGTTACATCTGAAGTAGAGGATTCTTTTGTTAGGACGAATGCAAGTTGATGGTTTTTGTGGTGTTCTGCTTCGCTCAAACCAATTTTTCAATGGCAGACTTGATGGCCAGGTGGGCCTGATTAGATTTTTATGCTAGACGGGTTTACCTGATGTGCTCGGCGGTTTTGATTGTACAGACATTTGAGGAAGACAGATGCCTTGTTGTCAGGTTCTGTAATGAAAAGACATTCATCTTAATGACAACCACATAACACTTTGACAAGCTCTGAGAAGATTTTGGCTTTTTAGCAGGGCTGTCATTTAAATAATTACATTATTGCATTTTATTGCAAATTACCATTTTTTTAATTGATTTTATTACATTTGATTAATTTAAGTAGATTTAATTGCATCAATCTACCTTTACAGAAAAAAAATCTACTTGTCATATATTGCAGTAAAACAAAAAAATTTAAAAAAAATATATAAATGAGCAAATGTTTATAGACATTTTCAAAAGCATTTATATTATTTTAAATCTCATTTGCTCTTTAGATTCCTTGAAATATTTCTCATATTAATTATTTTAACTAGACCGTATACTGTATCATCCAGTTGTATTTGATATTGCAATCAGCTGTGAGCTTAAGGAGTTAGACAAAATGTTTATTTTAGTTTATTTTTTATCCTAATTTATTTTATGCAGCATACTATATATATAGTTAGACACAATGTTTTTATTTTATGTTATATATATATATATATATATATATGTTTATTTTTATCTTCTATATTTTAAAGAATTTATAAATGTATACGTGTTATTTATAAATAAATTTTCTAATATTTTTATTTTACGTATTTTATATAATGTTTTGAATATTTTCCAGAAATGATTTTTATTAATTTATATACTTTTTTACAAATCAGATTCACGCACACACGCACGTTTGTTTTTGTGAAAAGTGCGGACCTCCCATAGGCGTAATGGTTTTTATACTGTACAAACTGTAAATTCTATCGCCCTTCAACAAACCTTATCCTAACCCTGACCCTCACAGGAAACTTAGCATTTTTACTTTCTCAAGTAAAGTTCTCTTTATTTTCTCAAAAAAACTCATTCTGTATGATTTATAAGCGTTTTGAAAAATGGGGACATGGGTTATGTCCTCCTCATAAGTCACCCTCTCCTTTTAATACCTGTGTCATACCCATGTCATTATAGGGCTGAAAACATTGCAACTTTTTGGTATTAGAGTTTCAGTGGGTTTCCCTCTCTCTGCCTTGAGTCTGATGTCAGTAAACATTAACCAGACTCAATATCTGGCATTGATCCGACTGGATGCTTAGACACAAACACACTGTGCGGCCATGCAAAGCAGTGCACAGTTCCAGAGAAACAGTGGAGCTGTCGATGCTTGTTCTGGGTACCTGCACCGATCCATGACTGTGAACTTGTTGTTTTGAAGTCTTAAATGGTTTACACTACTGTTCCGGACAGGGAAAAAGCACAGTCAGCATCCATTGGTCCCTGGTGGTCTTAGGTATAAAAAAGAGGCATATTAAGGGGTGTTACGATGAGAGATGAAGGGTTTGGGAATGGGCAGGCGGGTACAGTAGGAGAGGCTGAATTTGCAGTGTTTGCGGGCAGCTGTTGAAATAGAAAGTAGCCTGAGTGGGAGAACTTAAAATTAACATGCAGAAGATAAAAGGCAGACACTATATGAAGAGTGGGTGATGAATTTTACCCTGCGCTGAGATTGTGACCGTTTCAGTTTTAGCACTGGTGCTTCTGCTAGTGTGCTGATTGCAGAGCACTTTCTCTCTTTCTCTCACCCTTTATAGGGTCCAAAATACAAAAGCACTTTTTGCTGCCATTTCATTCTGTCAGGATCACAGTCCATTTTATTTTTCCTCCTCGCTTTCTGTTTGACCTAAAACCTGGCGTTTTCTGATCCCTTCTCGGATCCCATTTACCCTCCTCCACCCATGCCAGTCCCATTTCCTCTCCATTTTCATTAAGACAGGAAGCACGAGTCATTTCCTCCCCGCAAATGGAACAGTGTTCGGTGTACGGAATCGAAAACATCATAACAGGGTATAGGATTAATAAGGTGAATCTATAACTAGTTAATCTGTAAATTCAATTATAAATCAGTTTGTATGTGTGTGCATATGTGTGTGATCCGTCACCGGTCAGTCAGACCTCACGCTTGTGTTTCAGCTGCTGAAGATTGTCTGAGGTTCTGTACTGTTTGCACCATGTTCTGACCCTTTGTACACCGTCACCACAGTAATCGCATGTGGGCCATAACCTTGTTGCTCGTTGACATCACTGGCACCCGCTGCCGCCTCAGAGACGGGAATCGCTCAGCCGGAGCGCTGCAGACAGATGGCAGGCACATTTAAACATGATAGGATTACGCCGGACATATTAGAATTTTTCAGGTATTAAAATCCTCCTGAAAAAGCAATTTTGATAAAGCAGAATCAGCGTTTGGATTTAAACTGATTCATGTTGTAGACATGTTAGACTGTGTGACTTTTTTCACACAATAAACAAGTCATAACGGTTACAGATCATTTCAGTTATGTGACCAAAAGCAAAAAAAAGCTAAAAAAGAAAAAAAACAAGATTGTCAGAATTTTGGATTCAGACTGATTCACTAAAAATTCATGGTGTATACCAACCTTTATTTTATGCATTTTAAGTAAATTGGAAAAAAAAATTGGCAATAAAAGATCGGACCGTATTTATTTACATGCGTTTCCATGTACGTTGTTATTTTTCTTTCCTTTTTTTATTTGCTTATTTGTAACCATTTTGTTTTTATTAAATAAAAAAAATGTGATTTTTATTTCATAGTTTAAGTTTGCATAAAGCATAAAATTGCTTATGTACAGTACGTAGACATGAACAGCCAGAAAGGTTAATGCACTAAATGCTAATTTATTAGTATTTTGCATTCCGCGTTTAAATTCTTTTTAGCTTTTAGATTATTTCAGTTTTTATTTTAATTGTAGTCCAAATGTAAGTTTTTTTATGTCTATATTTAGGTTTAATTTATTTTTAGTTTTACTCTAGTAATTTTAGTATTTCAACTTATTTTATTTAATTGTCATATATATATATATATATATATATTTATTTATTTATTTATTTATGCGCACACACATAAATCAAAAAACAAAAATGTTTTTTAATGTATATATTTATATATATTTATATTTATATATAACTTATATATTAAATTATAATGTATTTATTTATTTATTTATTTATTATTATTACTTTTTTCAATTAACAAATGTTTTCAGTAGTTTTATGTAACCATAATAACCCTGTGTTCAATCAGATTTATATAATCAATTAAAATACCTATATTAATCAAATAAAATCCCTGTATTTCTTTTTTCCTTTTCGGGCTGTAGATTCAGCAGTGCAGGAAGCACTGGTTAGAAAGTAAATACTGCTTGTGTTCATCTTCTCCACCAGTTGGAGGCCTTCAGGACATCTTTTTCTATCTGCTTATCTCCAGCCTGGAGTCCTCAGCTAAAGACATTTGTTTCCACTTCTTTTATCTTTTCTTTTTCAATCAGTATGTTTGGTGTTGAGTGGCTGTCTTTGAAAGCAAAGAGAGTTACATGATTAGAACACACTTAAAGTTAGGCCAGCGGTCGATAAACTGATCTAATTTGACTGGAGCCAGTTGGCTGGTATTGGGAGGCTGTGCCGAGGCTGCAAACGACTTTATCCAGTCCGAAGAGTGTGTATGTGTGTGTCAAGAGCTTAATTTTTTTCCTCTCTCTTTGGTGCTGTCTGACGCTTTCCAGGGAGAACAACAGGTCTGTTTCTCTTGACCTGCTAACTGACACCCCTGGGGAGAGCGAGTTTTACTTGGTCTAAAAACACTTTCTTGTGAGTTTTAGAATGGATGAGCTGGAGGTGGATTACTTAAAACACACAAATTACTGAGGATATTTGATCCTTCTCTAGTCATTGTTTCTCTGGGATCATCAGTGCCGTACTGTCACAATGAAAAATGAGTTCTGCGTATTTCTGCTTATCTTTGTTTCCTCTATACACCACACATCATTAGTAAACAATGCAGCTTTGTTTTTTTTCCCCCTTTCACTTAATAAATTAAGAGTTTTAGGTAAACAAAAATGCCAAAAAAAAATGGTAACAAGTTTTTTGTTGTTGTTTATTGTGTTTTTGAAATATTGCAGCCATTTATCCAGTGATTTAGCCTACGCAATTTTGGTTTGCTCTTTTCTTTTGAAATGTCTTGCTTTTGAAAATTATAGAAAAAAGTAACCGTGGAAAGCTGCTTTAATGGCATTTCAGATGTTCTTACAAATGCTCACAACAATAATTAACAAAATGCTCAAACACCGTTTTGTAAGCTTAAAACACATTTCACAAATATGTCATTTTATGTCTGTAATTTTGTGCACAAATAAATGCTGAACATCTTGCTTTTTCTCTTTTGCTTTAACAACGTGTGCTTTGCATTTTTATTTACAGTTATGCAAAATGATTTAAAAGGATATATAAATTAATAAATATAACCTTTGTGTCTGAAACTGCGTTTTATGAGTCCCAGTTCACCTCTCCATGAATATAAAAACTCTCATATTAAATGCCTTTTGCAGACAAACATGTCCGAGAAGTCAATCATTGATTGAAAACCTGTTGCTTTGTCAGCATCGAAGGGAAAGCATGCTAACAGACTCTCATGATCTGTGTTTCTTTGAAGAGCCGGAGAGTTTGATATGCAGGTCTTAGGAAAATGTCACGTAATGTCATGACTAATAATGAGGCAGAACCTTCTTATTGGATAAGGCCATGCAATCTCATGAATAATTATTAGACACTCCTGTAGTGCGTGCAAACATCCTGTCATGTTCACTCGAGGTTGTTCAAATTTAGAAGATAATATTACTAAATTAAAATTAATGGTTAATTAAAATTAATTCATATTGTATAATTATATAATTAGTGACTTAAAGAGGTCTTAAATTTGCTGGCAGAAAAACCAAAATGGTGATATGGCTTAATTTGATGATTCAGCTTTAAAAGGCCATGATTTCATGATATAAACATGAGCACTGCACAGGTGCTTTGTGTACTGCTACTACTGGGGAATCTGCTATATTTCTGCCATCCCGAAAGTGCCACCTGCTAGCAGAAAATGAATGTGCATTTTCAATAAGCTTGTTTTTTTTGTTCAGACCAATGCAAAAATTGCCCAATGATTTTATCCTGCAAACAAGCAAAGCTGTAAATGTTAACTTTTTTTTTTCTTCTGTGAAAACTTGTATCTGAACTGTAAATCATACTTTTTACAGTAAGCTGTAGACATTGCCCTATTCCGATCATATGGTATTAATTTTATTTGTGCAGGTCTTAAAAACGTCTTATGTCTTACATTTGATCTTAAAAATCCTGCAGAAACCCTGGTAATTTTATTGACATTAATGATTAATTGGTTGTTAATGCTACTGAACAAAATTTGTGTAGGACTCAAAAGCATTTCGACTGTTATTTTAATCAAATAGTTTAATGCTATTGATCCTTGATTAGCCCAGTGACTTGTATGTTAATTGTTGACACATTCATTTAAATTTTTGTTCTGTTCTGTGTGGTTTTACCTTTTACCTGCTGTGAAGAAATTAACCAAAATTCACAAAGCTAACCACTTCATCTCTCAATCTGTCCTCAGATGATGCAGTTTTCTTGGGACAATTACAAGCGCTACGCCTGGGGCTCCAATGAACTGCGTCCCGTCTCTAAGCAAGGCCACTCCAGCAATTTGTTTGGTGAGTGTCTGCCTAGAGTGTCTCTCTGACCATGAAACAAATATAGTTTGACGATACCTTGATCCTCTTTGGTGCCTTTTTCTCATTAATGTGCTTTCTTTGCCTGTAAAGAAATGTTGTTTTGCTGCTTTTGCCCATCACCCTCTTGACCCGTTTCTATTTTGAAGCTGAAAAGCACAGGTTGTGAGTGGGCATACTAATCTGTGAATAATTCATGAAGGACTGTCTATCTTCCTGTGAGGTTTGTAATATACATCAATAAGATATTAATAGGATGAAGCAACAACACTTTATCACAGTCTAATGCCACCTGCATGTTGTAATATGCATCATTTAGCTCCTCCCAGAAATGTAAGAGTGCCTTCCAAAAGTTTGGAAACACCCTAAAAAAAGGTTTAGAAAATATCAGCATGTATTTACACCACAAAATAGTCAGGATTTGAACAATGAAGACTTTTACAAATAATAATAATAATAATGGCAATATATACATGTCACAGTCAGACACAGTGCTGGATTAAATTTAGCTCAGATTTATTTGTGTATTTTATTTTAGTAGATTATTGGGTCAGCACATTTTTTTGTATAGCTTCAATGATTGATTAACAATTTAGTTTACAGAACTGAACGTTTAAAACACAGTTTAAAAATAATTTATCAGACAGCACAGGTAGTTTCCGTGTCTTTATTTATTTATTTAAGTCATCTCTTGTCATTGCGTAGTCATCGTCAAGTTATAAAAATGAGTGCTTTCCTAATTTCGTCTAAAACCTTACTATGAAACCTAGGGCATTTTAAAACTTTTGAAATCTCTTTGCAGATAAAAATTTATGATGCACCCTTTTAATTTCTTGAAAAATTATTGATTGCATTATGATTCAGTCAAAAAATCTGGCATGTTTCATCTTTAAACATTTGGAAGTTTTGAAATGGTTTAATTTCACAGTTTTTTCATTATATTTTTATACTGTTATTTGATGTTTATAGACACACACACACACACACACACACACACACACACACACACACACACACACACATACACACACACACACAAATATATATTTCACTCAGAAATTTTAAGTAAATTCCACAAACAATTAAGAAGAAATGGCAATTAATTTTGTCAGCAATTTTTATTTAAGTCTTAGTCCCGGGCTAATATGTCCTTGTTAGTTTTTATCATATTTAGACAACCTTATCCTATTTAGTTTTAGTCAAGTTTTAGTCGACTTAAAGTCTCAACATTTTAGTCTAGTTTTAGTCAATGAAAACGTGACATTTTAGCAAGAAGATTATTATTAATTAACCGGACAGCCGTATTAATTCATTTTGGCAGCCATTTTTAATTTAGTCTTAGTCTTACTCAAATGTACATATTTAGACAAACTTGTCCTGTTTTTGTTTATTCAATGAAATGGATGAGTATTTTATTTAGGTTTTTTAGTCACTGAAATATTAGTCACATTTTGTCATTCTGTATAATGGTTAATCTGATAAAAAAAAAAAATAATAATAATTTTCTCTCAAAATTATAAGCGTAATGATTGTTGTCAATTGAGAAATGTACTTTTGCATTTCAGGTATCGCAATTTTTCCGGCAAACACAAATAAATAGAATGTGGACACATACATGGTGCATTTTACCTCATCTAGTGAACTGATTTATTAGGCTTTTTATTATATAAATCAACACCAAAGACTTATGCAATCTCTCCGTCTACATTATGAAGCTAAAACAAACAAAAAATATTATAACAGTGAAATTCCTAGTAATTCCAGTAATTCCATAATTGCAATAGTCTATTTCTCTATTAAAACAAGAGTGAATGAGTAAGTACATTTATTCAGCGATCTCAATCGCAAATAGTAGTGAGATCTCATGACAGAACACTGGCTGGCTCAATGATGCTTTCATTTAGATCGCTAAACTCCAGTTTGTTTGTTTTTCAGATCATCTCTAACTCAATGAGGAGTGAGCGCTTGCGAAATAAAACTAACATTTGTCATTATAGTCTTCGTTAACGAATTTATCCCTACAAGTAACACTGAAATGTTATTTTCTTGTAAAACATACTGCAATAATCTTTGTTTTAGTTCCAATGGCAGAAAAATAAACATTTACAGCATAGTCACTTGTTTATATATATATAAAAAAGAATTCTAAACGCAAGCAATTTTAGAATAATAATTGTATTATTTGCAGTTTCAGACAATTCTGGTGCATCACTATTGCTAAAATTAGGGTTTGACTTTTGACTGCCAACCTTTTTTTAACCCTACAGACAATTCCAACCCTGTATCCTTCTAATTAATTGAGTTCTCTGAATCTTGTAAGCCATGCATATCGCTGTTTTTTAGAATAGAGATAGAGTGTGTTATGAAAGATTCATCAGACGTACTGCTACTGTTGTGTGGTAAACTTCTCATAGTCAATTGGCACAATTGGAGGGCAGGCCGGGGATTTACAAAGCACATTTGATTAACCTCTATAGTTTTGCTTCGGAAGTATCAGTAGAATATAGTCTTAATTTATTTGGCTCAGACACTATCAGAATAACAATCTGGCAAGAAGTACATTGCACTCTTTCTCATGCGCTCTAGCTTTGCGTGTGTGTGCGCGCGCCTTAAAATGGCTCCCATGTCAGTCAAAGCCAGTCAGATATCTCACATGCTATTACCTCCCAGCATTTTTTGTTGTGCAGAGTGTTACCAGGCAGGTTTGAGTGCTCGTCAATTTCTCAAATAGTTAGGTTGGCCCCATGGGGCATACGGCCCCATCAGAGATCATTGAACGCACGTTTTGTCTGGCAGGGTTTGCCGTTATAAATTTAGAGGTTGGGTTAATGGTACGTTGGCTCTGAATAAAAGATGATCTGGAATACGCTGGTCAGGGTTTTTGTACCTGACCAGGCAGCTGGAATGACTGTTTTGTGCTGCTTTAGATCTCGTTCCTCATTGAGATGTGAGCTGCTGAGACCGGCCGGTCAGATCACACACACCGATGCATAGTGTAAGACCTTACTGGAAGTCATGATCACTGGGGCGCAAAAACAGACGCTTTACAACCCACAGGGCTTTAGTGCACAGAGAAAAATCAGGCTGCAGTCATACCATATGGAAGTGCTTAGTCAAGACATTATGCCTGCTTGTGTGTTCCGGACGTGTGAGATTGTTGTCACGTGTCTTAAACGTATTCTTTGCCATGTCGCATGCACGCAGACGAGGAGTGCAAAGAAAGCTTTTTCTCTCACGCATTTGAACTCACTTACATTAAGTGCATTAAATCTTGTGCAGTATATGGCAATTTTCTGATGAAGTGCATTTAACCAACCATGAAAAGATCATTAAGGCTTCAGAATCCATGGATTAGAGTGAGCCTGAATATTTTACACACTCTTGGTCTGTTTAAGGCCGTTGAAACTACATTATAGTGTAGGATAGAAGCTAGAAGGCTGTGTTAATCTTAAATTGATGTTTATCATTAAATAATTTGATAAATTCCACTGAGGACTGTTGATTAGTAATTAATTGAAGTTCTGGTACTGTGACATCTCTGGTACTACAACAGCTACATAAAATATCTCATTTGAGCAGATTGGGATATGAGAGTGGAGAAAGTTTTGTAAAAAAAAATCACCATTCTCTCCATAACTTGTTTAAATGGAATGTTCCAGATGTCATTCATGTTAAGTAGTACATAAAAATAATTTTAATTGATGAGACATTAATCATAAGTTTATTAATTTATGTATAAGATGATTATGCTGTTTTTCAAAGCAACGTATGTAACATATGTATGCGTATTAGGGCTGGGACAACGCGTTGAGGTCATCGATGACGTCGACGCAAAAAATACGTCGACGCAAAATATGCGCATCGATTCGTCGACCTGTTTTTATTTCTCTAAAAAACGTTTGCAAAACGTTTACCTTATGTGCGCTGAATATACGCGATGGCCGGATCAACATTCTGTCCAACGTTATATAACCAATCCAGGGGTTTTTCTGCATTGATCTTTTTTTTTTTGCCGGCTGTCAAAGCCTTATTTGATCGGTGAGTGATGTAGAATAGAATGACTGTGATGCGCCTGACAGGGCGCGTACGAGAGAGGGCCCCGGCTGTGCGCGCGCTCACTCACAAGTCTTCAAACAACACGAGTGCTTCTTGCTCTCTCTCTCCATCGTGCATATTAATCAAAATTATTAAACACGATAGAAAAAGGGCGAAACACCCAAGTTTCACACGCGCTCGCGCACTCACAGTCTTCAAACTACACGAGCGCTGTCTTGCGCTCTCTCTCTCTCTCTCTCTCTCTCTCTCTCTCTCATTAGACACGATAGAAAAAGGGCGGAACGCCAAAGTTTCACGAGGAGCATTCGGAGATTTTTTTTTTCTCCATGACAGGCTGCTGGCTCCCACTGTTAATTTTAATTTTTTATTTTTTGGAAAAGCACTCTCTGTATTAGCTTAAAGCCCTAAAGTTTACATTGGTTACTGTATTCTTTCAATTGCTCTAAACAAGTATTTTGGGTGAACTTTTTTATTGAATGCTAGACATCAAGTTGTTGTTATTTTCATCTGAAAGAAGAACTTTTTTTCAGTAAGCTAGGCCCTATGTGTTCAGTAAGCTTGTTTTAGTAAGCTATGTGTTTTCAAGGCTTCAAGGTTTTATTGAATGCTATCTCTATACAAGTGCAAAGTAATGCATTCTTAGTCAGTCTTTTATTTTGTAATTTTAAGAGCAATAAACATATATTGCAATGTTAAGGAATTCATGTTTTTTTTTTCATTCAGATATGTAAATCAACATGTATAAATTGTTAGTAGTCAATTAATGGGGAGATAATCGAAATCGAACCGGTCTGGGAAAAATAATCGTTAGATTAATCGATGCATCAAAAAAAATAATCGCTAGATTAATCGTTTAAAAAATAATCGTTTATCCCAGCCCTAATGAGTATACATTGTTTACGTTCAGATCAAATCGTAGACAGTGTATCCGTGTACAGTACTGCTGACACAGAACAGCATACGTTGTTTCCGTATGCAATACTCTCCAAAATGCCCCGGCAGGGTGTCGCAGAGGAGACAAATTGTTGAATAAAGTCGTTATTTTTGTTTTCTTTGCACACAAAAACGCATAAAAAATATCTTAATTTGCGTTCCGAAGATGAACAAAGATTAAATAATTACTTCCCAGTAATCATTAATAATGATCACTCCACTTTCCAGACCACAGTATGTAATCGAAGCGGATGTAATCACAACTCCATGTTCTGTAATCAAATACTGCTTTTGAATTTTTTATTCCGAGAGAAAACCGGCCATTCTGTTCCATGTGCCAATCATCTCAGCACAGAGAGGAGCAGGTCCTCCACACTGGATCCCTGTGTAAGAAACCAGCATGGACTGAGACAAAGTCTTGGCTAATGAAGCCGCTCAGGACAGTATGAACTGTCTGCAGTTCCCGAATGTACGTGCTTGTCACTCACAACCATTTTCTCTAATAGAACTCGTAGGGAAAAGGCCTACTCTCCTTCTATATTTTTCTCCACAATGTCCACCAGTCTGATTGTGATTTGGAAATAACCATTTCCCAAGAGTGAATGAAGCCACTGTGTGATGGTCCCTGCCATGAACTGTGCAATTAAATAAAAACGCATTAACATTTTTTTAGAAGTGCAGAAGAGCATAGAGAAGTGGTAGGAAAGAAGAAGAAACACGTCAGTCTGGCCCTAAACCCTTGTGTGCTCATTTAGCACAGTGGCTGCTGAACCATGATGTTCTGTCAGTATACAGCCTCACTATTAATGGCCCAACAAAAGTCATATTCTTAGCTGTGTGTTTGGGGCACAGGTCAGAAACTGAATAAAAAAGTGACTAGCAGAGGTGTTGGGATTTTATTTCATTGAATTTGATAGTCTTTGTTAGTAAGCAGAACTTTACCTTGATGTGATAATGATCGGGATGATGGCGTCATCACCAAAGCACCAGCTTAATATCTGTTTGTGTTGTGGCTGTTGGAAAGGAAGCCATGTTTTTAAAGTGTTCTTTGACAAAATGTGTATGGATTGTGTCCCAGAATCCAGATCGTTTAGAAAATGGATCATTCCACTTTCTTAATGGGGAGTGCTAGGAGATGTGGTAACATCGTTATATGAATAAGTCTTGTTTCAGTGGGGTTATGCGGTGTATAAGAGGCATTTTTTGTATTTCTGTTTTGAGGAAATGTGTTCTGTGAGATGTACTTTGGGATATGTGCTCCCCTATGGGAATGGTTTGTGCCATTAATGTCTATGTCTAATAAATTTATTTAAAATTAATGTCTGGCAGGAAAATTGCCTAAATAATCAGTAGGTGTGTTCCAATTGACAGGGTCCCTACGCAGTGCTCACTGCTCCCTACTGCCTTAGCACGGGATATCCGTTGAAGTGGACTTCAATGACAACAATCACTCATTTGGAATGCCATCAAAGAAAGGCAACAATGGGGTCACGCAGATTATTGTATAACAAATTTTTTATTTATTTTATTTTAGGGATTCACAATAATTGTCGGCTGATATTTTATGTGCATCTTGTCAGTAAAGCTAGTTCTGTAATCAGCGGTAAAAACATGCACAAAATATGATCATGCTTTGGCGCAGCTTGTCAGTGAACAACGGCTTTGTGTAGTAAATGCTGCTACACGTGAAATCACGCACGTGTAGAGATTTACAGCTGATTACAGAACTTGCTTTACTGACAAGATGCACTAAATATCAGCCCATATTTATGTACATCCCTATTTTATTTCAAATTTAAATACATATAAAATAAATATACAATTATGTATCTAATAAATCGTCAAAATGCAAATGTTTAGACTGTTAACAGATTGTCGTGGTCTCATCTCATGCACTTTTTCCAACGCGCAGCCTCGAAGTTAACTCTCTTGAAGTAACGTAAATAAAATAAATTACAGAGCCTCAGCTCTTTCTCCCTGGTTTTACTTATTTTCACCTATTCATACTATACAATATGCAAATGTGACATTCATCGCCATAACCGTTCATAAATACTCTAATAATAACATTTATTGCAACCCCTACATTAAAGAGCCTTTAAAAACTCTTCAAACAGCTCTGCTTTATCGTTAATTCTGACTGGCATGGTGCAAAATGACTGTTGGGTTATTCTCCCTCTCCACTTCCTGTAAAGTGATGTATCGACATACCCTTATTCCCTATGCCATTCACATTGGCCTTCAAACTGAACATGTTAGCTCCCTTTGAAATGGAATCTCACTTAAAAATGGCAGAATACCCTGTGAAGTCCACTTACGGTCGAATGGAACGCACCTGTTTGTAACTGGAAACGTTTATTAACAAAATTGTTGTAGTTGTCATTTGTGTAGAAGTTTATATAAATTTTCACATAGTAAATCTTGAATATTTATTTACACGACCATAATTAAATAAAAAATGTCATGATGGAATTTTATAGGTTGAGATTAAACCGCTGGGTCAGTTATCAGGGTAAAACAATCAAATCTATGCCTAAAAGGCATTTGAAAAGCAGCAAAACTATATAATACACAGTAAAAATTTCCAAGGCCTTTTTAAATCTAAACATCTTTCTTAAGGCAGTCACTTCACCTTTCTGCTATCTTTGTAACACCTCCTTGCATTATTTTCCACACTTATACAAGTGCGAGTTAAGCTCAAATCACATAAAAATACTGTACTTTTCAAGCTGGCTCAGTTAATATGCATGCATTTTTGAGTACATAAGCAATCAATGGTGCAATAAAAAAGACACCTGGCTCTTTTAACAATGTAAGACAAGACTGCAGCTGCCATATTGCAAATGCCATTCATTTTTATAAGAGTGAACTCTCTCCTGCCCTTATAATGTCTCCTATTTTTAATGTGACCTTCATAAAACAAGAAGAAAAAAGTTGCAATCTGTTAGTTTTCATAAAAATCAACCCCTGAGACATGAAAGTTCCCATAGTTTGAAGAAACTCCCATCTGTTTGAAGAGGGTGATTTCAAGTTAATGATTGTAGTGTTTGCGTGTGTTTTTCTTCTGCCAGTTGGCTGCCTGCTGGCAAACACAAATTGGAGCATCTTTGGTACTAAATGGTTTGATGCTTTTAGGATTCAGCAGACAGCTGTGTTGCCCCGGTGTTTGCACGTTCAGCCTTGAATTAAGTGACGATGGATTCCTACAGACGCTTGGGTGGAATTACGGTCTGGTGTTGATGGACATGGCTTATGTGCATTTTGTTGGTTGTCTGAAGCCCGTCGTCCAGTGTCACAGCAGGCTTCAGGAGTTCCTGCTGCTTGGGGATGTGCTTACACACAACTTCTTGCTGAGCAAGAAGAGTCTTCATGTTTTAGCTGTAATCACCAGCCTAATCTTATTTTTGAAGTTGTGTATATTGCTTTAGAAGCTCTGACTAGAGATTGTGTCAGTCCTCGGAGTTCACTGATACAGTCTGTTTATATATTTTCCTCATTACAGCAGTGTCACTAGAGGAAGTAATATTTTACTGTTTGTATTCAGTAGCGACAGTACCCTTCTGCTGAATCTACAACCCTGCGGCAAAACTATTTATTATTATCATTTATTTAGCTGAGTTGTGAGCTTGAAGTCTGAATTGAATATGTTGAGGACAAGATAAAATATAGGACAATAAACCGACAACACGACTTTATGTAGTTCTCTTTGGTTGCATGAACAAACAAATGAACAGCACAATCAGTGATGTCTGATTTATGAACAAGTTGCTGGTTCTTTTTAAAAATAATTTTTAAATGACTCATTTAAAGGATTAATCACTCTGAGTTGAGTTTGCAAATTATTGGCATAGAAATGGAATAAGTCATTCATGATAAGAATCATTCAGAGTGATTACTGGGTCAACTGACTCATTAAACTGTTTTTTTCTCGAAATGAGCCAAGAATCATAACTATTATATGTGCTAATGAATCGTGAGATGGTTAAATAATTACTTTCAATTTGTATGTCATTATGCAATAGGTTTTTCTTTTCTTTCCTGATACAAATATTAATTTGATCTTTCTCAGTGCTAGTTTTCGTACATGTTTAACGCTCCTTTACTAAAAAGGTTAAATATGAATTAAGCTATTAATTGTTCAATTGTATATAATTAAATTAACACAATATATGCAACCTTCAGATACAGTATATTATTTCAAGTGAACATTTTGTCAGCATTTAAGTATTTTATTCAAGACAAGTAAAAATCAATGATGATCAATATTAAATGATTTTCTTTCTACGATTTCTTTCTATGTAAATTGAAACTACATAAATTTCAGCATTGTCCTGACTGCATGATTATTAGTTATAAATTAAATTCCGTACTGTTTGAGTTTTACTGAGTAGGTGTGTTCTTAAATTAGCTTGAAACTTTCTTAGACTTTAGTTTGTATCCCATGTTTGATTAAATTGTAGATGTGCAGCATGGGATCAAAAGGACAATTCTTTAAAAAAAAAAAAGGTCCTGCCAAATAATGTTCTTTTGAATTACTGTCCAGTATTTATCAGCCCAGAATAAACATGGACGATTGAACCACCTTGCAGATGCTGCCAATGTCAATTCCCTGCCAAATATGTAGCTCTGGAGGTCAACCTTCATTTCCATAATACCGCTTCCAGGAGGTTCTCTCGTCGTAATGACTTTCTTTCAGATCCCAAATGAGTGGCCATCTGTTTTACAGACCTTGCTGAGATGTGCTACAGCATGTGATGTTACCGTTAAACATTAGGGCTTGTTTCTTGTTTTTTTGCCCCTGCTTAAGAATGGCCAGTTGTTGGTTTCATCGATTAGTCCATAACATGAACTGAGATGGAAGATGG
Source organism: Carassius carassius (assembly GCF_963082965.1). Taxonomy (NCBI): domain Eukaryota; kingdom Metazoa; phylum Chordata; class Actinopteri; order Cypriniformes; family Cyprinidae; genus Carassius; species Carassius carassius. The sequence continues at coordinate 5,909,949 of NC_081781.1, read as the reverse complement.
TTCAATAGTTGATTGTATTTTCGACGTTGGATTGTTATCGACCCACAACCTTCTCGAGGGGTACAACTGGTCATAAGATCGAGTCTTTGTATTGATAGATAAGCAGGCTGGTATCCCATCACCTCTAACCTGAGGTCACAACATGCTCTCAGCAAGGGATTCATTAATGTGAATAGCTTTATCAGGTTATTAAGTGCTGGTTTGTAATTTACCAGTGTAATTGGAATAGATAAGATCTGTTTATAGTGTCTAAGAGTCTCTGTTAAATCTGTGCAGTGGACATCTTGGAGGATAAGATTGTATAGTTCTGAATTGGGTTGGCATTCAGAGGGTAAAACCAGTCATGTAGGGGAAAAGCTTTTGGGATGTGAATGTCTTACCGAGGGCTGTGTGTTAGAAAGCTTCGAAGTGAAGTGATTTATGACCTTCTCACACTTCCTCACTGGGGTTTGAGTCCTCGAGGGCCTGTGAAAAGACACAGCAGTGAACAAATATGCTGTCCTTTCACCTTTTGATTTGCATCGTCTTCATGTAGAAAACCTTTATTTGCTTACTGTTTGCATCTGCCTTCTGTGTATTGAGTGTTGTGTTTAAGGTTTATGAAAACTTTGGGCTTCAGCAGAATGTGAGCTGCAATCATTGTGGTTACATGAATGTGGTCATAACCATGCTGATTCTAAGAACTGTACCGGCAGCACAACTTTCTTATTTATCAAGTATAAATGTTACTGTATATATATACTCACCTAAAGGGTTATTAGGAATACTAATACTGTGTTTGACCCCCTTTCGCCTTCAGAACTGCCTTAATTCTTAATTCTACTTCAACAAGGTGCTTGATTTCTTTAGAAATGTTGGCCCATATTGATAGGATAGCATCTTGCAGTTGATGGAGATTTGTGGGATGCACATCCAGGGCACGAAGCTCCCGTTTGAGCTAAACCATTTAAAAATGGTTTTAAGTTTACATTTCAGCTCAGTTAAGATTATTATTATTATTATTTTTTAAGTGAACTTGTCAAACTGCTGTGTGAAATGCGATGCAGTCGAAAATTGCACCAGTACAAAAAGTTAGTCTAGAGCCCTGAAAAACAGTGTTTATTTCATTTGTGTTATATTGTATTTAATTTCTGCTATTGCTTGTAGTTTGGTTATATTTAGAAAAGGTTTTTTGCACTGAGCCCATAGTAGCAGTAAGGATGGGCGTTTTCCACAAATATCACATTCGAATATTTGAGCTCACAAAAAACGAATATTCGAATATTCGTTTATTTAAATTAAGTTTAATGAGTCAGACGTTATTTTTCAGCAACATTTGTTTTCGTCATTTTGAACAAGCTTACAATAAGCTTGAACATTACACATCGTGTTTTGTAGCTGAAAACCTTTAACAATGCGTGCAAACAAACAAAAGGACAGATTAAAAGCAAAAAAAAAAAAAAAGTGAACAAAGAAAAAACGTAAAGCAGCCTGCAGCAATTAGGCTATTGTACAGAATGTAGCTTACACTTAACTTTTAAACTGTCAGCAAATCTTTTTTGCTTTTTTTCTATTGTTTCAAATGTTCTTGTTAAGAAATACGGGCATGTAAACATGATTGGGGGAAAGTCGGCTCCTAGTCTGTTAACAATAAGGCCAGCCGCTGAGAAAACGCGCTCTGACGATACAGACGTTGGCGGGACTCACAAATAACGGTGTGCTAAGCGAATCAGTTTTGTGAAGCGCTTCGTGTTTTCGTTTACCACTGAATGGGATCCTCATCTGGTGGAATACATGGCTCCAGCAAGAACTGTTCCCACTCGTCTCGGCTGGACTCTCTGTAATCATCGCTGGAGAACTGGCTCAGCCTTTTCCGACGAGTGGGCATTGCATCTTCTTCATCGTTGATGGCGGCGGCTGCATCCGCACCACTCGCATAAAGGGAAATGATCCGATAATGTTCAAAAAAGTTTTTTTTTTCTTACTTCTCTCATGTTTTCATCGAGAAACCTGAGATGTTTGTGCCGAGGGTCTAGGGCAGACGCGAGAAGAGGAGTTTTCACTGCATTTTCCAAGTTAGCAGTGTTTATTTGTTGCTTGAGAGATGCTGCAACAATGTTCTTGGATCACTTTCTGTGATTCTCCGCGGCATATTTGAAGCACTGTAGAAGACCGCAGTTCTTTTAGGGGGCGTTCACATATCGCGTCTTTTGCATGCTCAAGTTCGTTATTTCCAATGTAGGCGCGCGGTATGCGCGCTCATAATGGAAGCGACGCGGTCGCGACGCGGTCGCGACGCGGTCGCGATGCGCACGCGGTGCGACGCGGTCCCGTTTTTTCCAGGCGCGTCCGCACAGCATCGAGTTAAAAACATCTAAACTTTCAGAATGCTACAAGCGCACCGCAGGTCATGTGACAAGAACTAAACATTCAGCTTCATCCTTTCCTGTAACAACGTTGAAAGCTCAGCCAAGATGAAGGAACAGCTGATGATAGCTGTATATGGATTGCCATTTTTAAATAAATTTAGTAGCAGAGCTACTGAAAGCGATTTTTTTTGTGCTGCAAATCCATTTATCCTTTGCTGAAATTTCCGTCTTCATGGAGAGAACGCGTCGCTCAGGAGCGCTTCTGCCCGAGCGCTTTGGAAAGAACGAGAAAGCGGTGCGCATAGCCTTTTCCACGCCTTATTAGGCGCGATATGTGAATGGCCCCTTAATCATTCATTAATTATTTTTTGCTTGCATACACCTTCAAATATGCCGTGGAGAATCACAGAAAGTGACCAAATTAGGTTTTATTGTGAACTTTTTTTTTTTTTTTTTTGCGAAATTCGAATATCATTTTTATTTATCGAATAATTAGAGCAGAACGAATATTCGAATGTTCGACTATCCGTGCACATCCCTAAGTAGCAGCCAAAAAAAGTCTGAAATAAAGTTTTAACAGCTTTATTTTTTTCTGCATTAATGTAAAGTACCTTGTTTGTTTTGTTTCCTAATGAGGATTTACATTATTTAACCACATCAACTCTGGGGACCCACCGGTGGGTCCAATATTGCATATGCCTAATTCTCAAAAAATCTAAATAACAGCTGAAGTGGTTAACACACTGCATATTTTAGCACAGAAGGATTAAAGACTGTCTTGACTGTTGTCATATCTTAAGATTACTGATCTTGTGTGTTACTAAATTATTTTTTTCTTCTTAAATTATGTAGTTATTTAAAAAAAGAAAAGAAAAGAAAAGAAAAGCGTAGGCCTATTTTTTTGTTGTGAATGTCCCTATTGAGGAACAGGATGGGAAAGTTTAAGATAAAAGTTCATGTTATATGTTTTGGTTGCATTTGTGAGTTAATAAAAATTTAGATGGCTGTTTAAAATAGCTATAAAATATAATAATGTCTATATCTCGATCGATATTCTCCAGTATCGAATTGTATCAAAACCGTATCATAGAATTTTTTGAAGTATCAGCAAATATCTTATCACTGGGTATTAAAATCGATATCATATCATATCGTGATGAACCATCCGATTTACAACCCTAATAAATACACACATCAACATGCTTTAAATATATAGTATTGATTTAACGTATTGCATTTTAAACGTTATAATGTTTTCTAACAATCCTTCGCAAGATATTTGAGTTCTGTTGTTATTTGCCAGTAAAACACTTTTACTCATGGCATTTCTAAAAGCCAGTCCACTAGGACCTAATGAACATCTATGAAACCTACACGTCGATCATATTATTATGTACATAACCCCATTCTCTCGGTTCACCTTTGCTGCTTGTATTTGCCCAGCTCATGTCCTTGTACTCCAGTATTGTAGGTTAGCATGACACTCTCATCTTTGTCAGTTTCCCTGACTTTTATAAAGCGTAGCCTACAGTAACCTGTGATTTTGGTTTAGGGATTAGGGTTGTAATGTAGAATGATGACTTTTACCAAAGTAGTCAGAGTTGAAAAAGCCATGTCAGAACATAAAACTTTTATGATGGGGTGACTTTATGATGATTTTGCAGCATGGAGACTGTTCTGCCTAAAGAGCAGTGTAGCTGCAGGAGGGAGTGTGCTTTGCACATTTTTATGATGTTTTGTTTGATTAGCACATCCTTTTTCCTTTTCCTGTTTCTCTTGACACCTCGTTGTAGTCCTCTTTCACTTGTGGAAATGAAGGAGCATGGCATGCTTTTATCTCCCACATGTTTTTCTCCTGACGGATTCTTGGAAGTGAGATCCATGTTTTTTAAAAGCCAGGTATCCGAAAGTAAATATATCAGACATTCATGTTTTTCCTGTTAAAACAATTCTCACCGTCTGACGCTTGCAATAACTTACCCTCTTGGGGATTTTCCATCATTTCATTGGCTCTCACTAAGCGAAAGGCGTGTGAATGCTCTGCTGGAGGTGTTTGAGATGTTCATTGCAAATATTACACACAGTAATTCTGTCATGTTGTGTCTTCAACATCATAAAACAAAGCCAGGACTGTTAAATGTGGAGCACAACTGGTTGGCAGCTTTGCATTTCTTGAAGATGATTGCATGCAGTGCCAGATTTTAATCACTGAAGTACAAAAAGCAGTGTCGCCCAACCTGCTGCGTTCATAATCCGTACAAATGCAAAAACTGCTAGCGAGCATCTCTCATGTTGTTGAAGAGTTATGCCAGTTGCCATATGCTATTGGTTTCTTTCACAAATTAGTTTCATAACATCAGCACCTTAATTGGCTGTGTTAATTTTTCTTTTTATCATGTTGTTGGAGAATCTTGCTGGGTAATGATGCCTAAAATGGTTCTGTAAATTGACCTGAAATAGGACAGATAGATTGATATGATTGTTTTTCTTTTGCATTTTGAAATCTGCAGTTTTCAATTAAAAATGCAAGGGGGGAAAAATTATATTCTTTCCATCTCTTTTTTTTATTGTATTTATTAATAAAATGTATTGAAATTATATGAATCTAAAATAAATAATTATTAGTTATTCAAAACAAATTAAAATATTTTAATTAAATAGTAAAATATAATAATAATAATAATAATAATAATAATAATAATAATAGCAATCAAATTGGTATAATAAATTTTTTTTTTGTACATTTGTCAAATAAAATACAAATTGAAAATGCTATTTTTGAAGTAATAATAATAGAAATAGAAATCAAAGTTTTGAATTCAAAATAAAAATACTGTTATTGAAGAAATAATAATAATATAAATCATAATTATAATAATAACAATAGGAAGCAAATTGTTTTAAATTCGAACTTTTTTGTAAATTAAAATTTAAAATAAAAATACTATAATTGAAGAAATAATAGTAAAAAGAATTGTAAATTTGTAAAATACAGTAATGCAAAATAAAAATACAACTTTTGAAGAAATAATAATAATAATAATAATTATTATTATTATTATTTTATTGTAATAATATTAATAGTTTTATGTATTATTATTTTTTATTATTACAACTACTCCACATTATATTAATAAGCTACAATTTATTGCACTAACATGTTTCATAATTGAGTTAACATTGTCCCAGTGAATCAGAGGTTTTGTTCACAGTAAACTGATTCAGTATAATTGATTCATATAGAACTAAAGAGCCCAGATCTGCTCAGAGTATTTTCTTGGTGTCTTTGACAACACCAGAGAGTCAATGAACGTCAGTCTTTCTTTTATCCACTTTTTCACGTTATCTACTAAAATACGTAAGTTATCTGACATGGCCTGTGTAAGATCTGTTCATCTTAACCTTGGCTTCCCTTTGAGGGTGTTAACTCACAAGGTTTTTATTTGTTGTAGCCATGGTTTGTTTGCTCTCTACACAGGATTTTCTCTTAGGAAGGGCATTAGGATCCATATCTCAAAGGCTCTCAGGTCTTTATCATAAAGCTATCGGTTTATTTCAGCTCTGATCCTAGAGGTAACCCCACAGGAAGCCTTCTCAAATGGTTTGTTGTCATATTTATCCACAGGTAGTCTCAAAGGAGCCACCATTGTGGATGCGCTGGACACGCTCTACATTATGGAGATGTATGATGAGTTTGAGGCTGCTACCGAGTGGGTGGAAAGGAACCTGGACTTTAACATGGTAAGACTCAAGCCTTTTATACTCATTTTTGTTGAGCCAATTGATTTTTATCCTTACAAATATTTCTTTGCTATAAATTTGAAATGAAATTTAAACACTCAGTGATAGAACAGAATGACTTTTTGATGAAGCTTTGAGAAGTCATCTATGTTGTCTTCAGTGTTGACGTAATAAATGAACAATCGCACATTTTGGGAGCTTTTAGCATCGTCGCTTGTAAATCGGCCATAAGATTCTGACTCAGGAGTCTGGTGCTAATATTTGAGGAGACTTTCCACATCTGAGCCACAAAAAAATCTCAAAGCTTCATAAACTATCTTGTCTCATGCTTTTAGCCATTTTTCAGCATGACATTTTGATTCCAGACAGATACAAAATAAAATATTATTATTGAAAGAAAGATAATAGAAATAGCAATCAAAAAATAAATTATTTTAAACAATTATTTTAAATTCAACTAATTTTTGCAAATCTGTAAAATATAAAATAATACAAAATAAAAATACTATAATTGAAGAAATTGTAGTAGTTGTTATAATAATATAAATAATAGAAATAACAAACAAATTGTTTTAAATACTAAAAACTACTTTTTGTAAATTTGTCATACTATTATTGAAGTAATGCTGTTATGAATTAGTAATACTGTTGCAATACAGTTACTGATGAAATAATAATATTAATGTTTGTTAACTCCATGAATGACAGTTCAGTCCAGATGTTTGTTTTTGTTTTTTACTTAAATGAGTTATATTATGAGGAATCCCTTGGTATAAAACATAGCAGGACACAAAAATGCAGTCAACACATTTATAATATGAAAAAAGTATTTATTTAAAATAAGTTCTGTTATTTGAACTTTATCCAAAAATACTTTGTGTATAATTACCCCCAAAATATTAAGCAGAGCAACAGTTTTCAACATTGATAATTAGAAATGTTATTTGAGCAGCAAATTAAAAAAATGTTCTATTCAAATAGAAAAAGTTATTTTTAGCTTGTAATGATATTTCGCAATATTTTTGATTTAAAAAAAAAAAAATCCATCCTTGGTGAGCAGAGACTTACAAAAGCATAAAAATAATCTTAAACCACAAATTTTCAACAGTGGTATATTTATATTTGCATAATAATTTACAAAGAAAATTCACATATAATTGTAAAAGTGTTTTTTCTGCTTTTTATGTTACTCATCCAGGTAGATTTTCGAGGTGAAATTATCTGGCTTTTATAACGTCAATACCTCTTCAGTAATATGAGAAGTGCTGAACTGTTTTATCTTCAGAACTTCACCCAGTAGGGAAATAGAAAGAGACTGAGAGCAGCAAATGAAGGCAGAAAGCTGATTAATCATGAAAAAGGGAATCAATACTGCATGCAGATCACCCCAGAAACGACTAAATAAAGTTGATGAACGAATTAAGACGCAACATATGCAGAATAAACCAGACAAAAATAATGCTTTGTTTGATGTTCGATCGGTTCTCTGCGTCTGTATGGTTAGGTAATTTCATTAGATATTCCGCAGGGGTTTTCCGTTAGTTAAGCATCGGAAGTCCTTCAGTACATCCTAGTGCCTCAATTCAAGGCAAGACAGAAGACTGTATCTGGGTCCAATCCTTTAATGAAGAATGTTAAACAACTTTTAATTGAAAGGCTTTTCTTTCTACCCTCAAGCAATTCCAACAATGAAAGAGTCCACAAAAATCCCCTGTGAAACAGTTATTAATATTCAGCTTGTCTCTGGAATACTAAGCAACCCATTTCTGATGCACAAAAGCCTCTTGTTTTAGAAGAATAATTGTAGCCATTGGAAGTTTAGGCATGAGGCTTCATTTGACCTCCGCTATCTTCTGGTTATCTTTGAGAAGCTAAAAAGGTGTTTAGCTGTGTAAGTAAAGGCTATCTGTGAATCACGCATACATTATCATCGGCTTCAAGGGTTTTCCCAAAGCGGGAATCTCTTTGGCAACTCTTTGATTATTTTGGGAGGTATGATTAATCTTTGTTTATCCTCAGTATTTTAGTAGTCCAGCGTTTTTTGGTTTATCGGGTCATTCCTGAATCCTCATTACCACATTGCGTTGTTTTACAAGTTCTGATCAGATTGCTTGACGGAGAAATGCGAGCCTGGAGCAGAACGGAGGAGGAGAGTCACTTCACTGTATCAACAATCCTGATCTCTCATCTTTCATGCTGTGGGATTCTTTTATTCCTGTAAAAGCCAGCATCATCGAAGGTCAGATTCGCACACTGCTGTAAAAGACCGCTATGTTGCAGCGTCCACAAATCCCAACTGGACTCGAACCCGAGTGAGATAACCTTTCAGACAGAGACACTATACCAACTGCTGGATCGAAAACCTCATCAAAAGCATAAAAATAGAAACCCCTTCCCTTTTTATGAGTCCGAACAATCAGAGATACGCCATTAGATACAGAACACGAGCACAGTGCGGTTCATTGCGTCCATCTGTTTCCATTCTGTCTAGTGCAGACTCATCTGAAGTTTGCATTAGAGATGTACCGATAATTGAAAAAGTTATTTATTTATGACATAAAGGCCTATTTTATTGCTTGACTGCTATTTATAGTCTTAAGGCCACTGAACAGGCTTAGGTAAACTATATGTATGTATGTATGTATGTAAAAGGTGTTTATTTTATTTTATTTATTTGGGATTTTGATTCATTTTAATTGCAAAATTACTTTGCATAAATATAATGTAATTATATTAAAAAAAGTACTATTTTAATTATTATATTATAATTATTTCAGTAATAGTAATAAGATTTTGTATCATTTTATTTTACAAAAAGATGTATATTATAATTTTGTTGTATTGTATTATTATGTATTGCATCATTATGCATATTATCATAGTTTATATGCTTATTTATGCATTTATTTTCCATTAAGCTGGAATAATAATTTCTTCCTTACCATTTAACTGAACACAAACATCTGAATCTGAATTAGTATTCGTCATAAACAAAACAATTTTGGTTGACTTAATCTATGGGTATGTTGATCGACAGTTTTAGTTCTCTGTATCTAAACTGCCCTCCAGTCTGTTGCAGATAAGTTTTATTTTATTTTATTTTTGTCTTTCTCTCATGTTTTTTTTCCTTTCCTTATCAACATCTGAGATTTTAGTTTTTTTAATTTAATTTTTTTTTTTTTATCTCAGCAGCTCTTTAATAATTGCAGAGTTTGTGGAGTCAGTGGAGGTTTTACTTTGCTGCCTTTGCCTCTTCTATCTTCTACTGATTCCCCATTGACTTTATACATATTCATATGTGCAGGGAGACTAATTCACAAGAGTCAGAAGTGAACTTTTGAAGAGCCTTGTGAAGGTTTTTGTGGGTATTTTTGCCCCACTTTTTGTCTTACACGTCAGTCCAATTCAGGGCCAAGCAAAATGATATTTTCAGGCTTTACCGTTTCCACCAATGGTTCTGACCGGTTTTACCAAGGAGCTTTCAATGTTTACCTGAAGTTTTTTTTAACATGCACAAGAAAGCATTTGTCATGGTCTTTTTTTGCCAGTTTCTGACAGATCCCTCAATAAACCACAAAAGGCTTGAGTCATCATCTGGAAACATCTGGTGCACCGTTGTCGCTGGAACTGTTTAAGCATTTGAAAGGAGGCTATCCATAACACCCAATATCACCCCAAGACATCAGCCATTCATCTTGCCCCGAACCGGATATTTACCAATGTGATCCAAGATATTTCTCTGCTGCGCCGCCTGCGCACCGTTATGAAATTGTTTTGATGGTTCATGAAGCCTATGCGCTAAGCATTAAGTGGGTCATTATTGTTTGGTTGCCCAGAGACGATGCAGAGACGCAAATATTTCACCTCATAAACCATCAGGCGAGTCTACAGACGTCTTGCTGTGGTTAGACTGTATAATGCTAAATGAGACTTGTGGTTTCATGCCACAGATTGCATAGTGCCAGATTGCAGTATCTGAAATATTAAAGCAATATAATGCAAACTCTTCCAAGTACAATTGCTGCTGTAAGGTACTTAGTTGAGTTTAGGTTGTCCAAGCACCCAAAATCTCCTTCTTTTTTTTTCTTTTTCTGGTTTTAAATAGTTTAAAACTGTTGTTCTGATACGTTTTAGACCTTATACCATTTTCTAATTAAATTAGCACTCTTAGCACTTCACCAACAAGAAAACAAAAAATAACATTTTATAATTTTGTTGGAATATACTGCTTTAAATGCCACTAGGCAATGTTTTTACTCAAATGGATGTTTAAAAAAAAACATTGCTGTGAATTTTTTTTTTCTGTTTTTCGTCACTACATTTTACTTGCTGCTTGCTGCTTTGGGAAGTAAAAAATAAATAAAGTAGAATAAAATATATAAAATTTACACTGTAAATATGGGCTGTGGATGATGGGTCTTGAATAGATGAATGAATATTAAAATAGCAAACAGAAAACAGTAAACAGAAATAGGTGAGTATACAATTAAAATTTGTTAAAATAACTAAATGTATAATTTGTATGTTTATCATAATAATAATGTAATTTAAATTTTTACATTTAAAGATTATTTTGTATATTAAGAATAGGCTATTTTTTTAAATATATTGTACAGGTAAAGTACAAATATTTTATAACCGTTAATAATTATTTTTTTCATGTGTACCACCTGTCTGAGAAGCACTAGTATAAAACTATGTATTTAAAATCATATTGTCAGATGTAATAGTGCTGTAAGTATTCTCAAGTGCAGATAAATAGAAGTATAAATATGAAAGTATAACATCAAAGAGGTTTTCTGTTGAAATATTAGATTTTGTTATTGTTATTATTTGAAGATACTCTCAGAAGCGTCCTCTCTTTATAGCTCTGTATCCTGTGTGATGTTTTTGTTCATGTAACATGCGCCATAGGATCCCCGTTTCCCCAGCAGCCATGGTTTACCAGATCCGCAGAAAATATCCACACTCAGATTTCACCCTCCTATGGGATCTTGTTTGTATCCGTGCTCAATGCCAGCAGAGCTTTATCAGCTCTGTTGTATTGTTTTCTTTCTTTGTATTTGGTGTGTGAGGGCGAGGTGTGTTTGAAGTACTCACACATTTTTCCCTGCGATTGTTACACTCTGCAGTTCAAGGTGTTTTTATGAACTTAAATATTCACCTCTTTTTGTTTTGCTTTGTTTTATTCCCTCAGAATGCCGAAATCTCCGTCTTTGAAGTGAACATCCGTTTTGTTGGAGGCTTGCTGTCCGCCTATTATCTCTCAGGCAAAGAGGTATGTAAACCTGGAGTGTACAGATGTTTTTTCATGTTTTACCAGACTGAATATGTGCTTATGGCCAAAGGATTTGATATGCAAGCTGGCTATAATTGACACGCTGCCTGAAGGTAGCTGGAAGCTTGTAGCTGGCATTTGTTCTCTTCACGTTTAAAGAGCGTTTCCTTGAATCTCTGTGTGAAACTGTTGGAAATCAGTGACATTTATAGTTGGCAGGACACAATAGGCCTCTCAGGAGAGCCATAGGGGCCTCAAGTCTGTCTTGTCCCGGTGGTCCGGCTGTTTGCTCAGACATTGAGCCAAGTCAAACAAACACACACACACATGCCATCCCACTTAGAGCTCGTTTTGAGATCCCGGCACATTCAGGAAGCTCTGTGCCCACTCTGCTAAATTGAAAGCCTTTTTGAAACCAAAAAAAGATGTTGGACTCTGAAGCGTGACCTGAAGCACACACACAAAGCCCATTTCCAAGGCTTCATTGAATCAGGCTAATGCAGAACTTTGCTCATATTTCCGATCTCCCCTCCTGTAAATTAGATTTTCCCAGAAGCATCTGGCAGAACGTGAAGGATCTGATTCAAATCAGAAGAGTGCTGCTGATTCTTCGGGGCTTTCTCATTGTGTACCGTGGCAAATGGCAAATGTGCTCTCTGTGATAGTGTAAGCTTCCATTTGTGCAGTGCAAAAAAAAGCATTGTCCAGAGAGGGAACAGCTCACTGTGTAAGCTTCATCGAGCCTGTGCTCGTGCGGTTGTGTTGATGTAAGGCAGACCTTTCAGCAGAACAGACATCTCTCATCTCCACTGTGACTCTTCCTCCTCCTAGCATAGAATAGCTAAAGTAGTGCATGCTGAAGAGTGATGAGTTCCTATGGGTAACGTGTTATTGTTCCTGGAGGGGTGACTCAAGCTTGAGCTTGTACAATGTTAAACAGTTGTTCTTGTATTGCATGTTTTATTAATGGTCTTGAAAAAAGGAGAAATATATGAGTAATATATATCCTTTTTTTGTGCGTGTGTGTTAAAAATCTTTCATTCAGCAAAGATGCATTAAATTGATCAAAAGTGACAGTGAAGACATTTATAATGTTACATAAGATTTCTTTTTTTTTTTTTTTTTTTACTGATGCTCTTTTGAACCTTCTATTTACCAAAGAAGTCTGGAAAAAAAAGATAAGTAAAATGATGGTTTCCGCCAAAATATTAAGCAGCACAGCAGTTTTCAATATTTATAATAAGTAATGTTTCTTGAGCACCAAATCAGCATATTAGAATGATTTCTGAATGATCATGTGACACTGAAGACTATGTATGTTATATATTAAATAAGCATGCAGTAGTTCATTTTGCTGAATAATTGAATGGATTTGGGAAATTGGATTAGGCTATAGAATTTCATTAAATTTGTATTCAAATAAATTTCATAATTTTTAAATTAATTTAATTAGTCACTGTTCAAACTGTATTTGAAACTTCAAGATCAAATTATTGGTCACACTTTATTTCAAGGTTTCCTTTTGTTCATGTACTTACTGTTATAATAACAATGAATAATGCATAATTATATGCTAAGCCAAACCCCAATCCTAACCATAGTAGGTACATGTAATTTATTAATTGTACTTAGTACTTATGTGTATAATTACACTGTAGCAAGGATAAAGGCACTTAAAATAAAGTGTAGCCAAATAATTTATAACAAATGAAGATGTCTACAATGATGTATTTCACTAATGCTCTCACATAAAGCATTCATGCCTATTGAATGCCATACAAACCCTACAGCACAATCTCTACAGTTGACACATAATAGCATCATACCGCCCAGCCCAACCCAAAGCTTTTAATGAAACATGATGACTTCTATATGTAATCCCACGCTGAGATTCTGTATGACGGGTTACACAAGATGGGTGTGTACCGAAACGCTGTCTGTTGAAGTGAATGGTTGGATGTCAAACACCGTTTCAGATAACAGTGGAGGTCTCTGCTATCTCCCTTGTTGAGAATAGTCTAACAGTGATATAAATCTTTGAACACTACATTATTGTTCTCTCAGCAAGACGCAAGCTGGTTTCATCACCGTGTATTGATGGGTGAGGCACGACATGGTTGAATAGAAAGTGGGCAGCACAGAGTCCAGGACTCAAGCACAGCACTGATGAAAGTCCTTCAGTGTAGTAATCTCACACACTCAGGATAATGAGATGCCCTCCTGCCTACCTTCATAATAATGTGTGCCCTGAGCTGAGAAATGTTGATTACAGGAGATAGCCTTCAGGTAGCCAGCCGCTCACATTGTTAAACCACATCGAGAGATCTTGGTAAATGTGTCTGGCTTTAAATTCTGACTGGGCTTTGGAAAATGTAATCTTTTGGAGACCAAACCTATTATAGGAATCCTCGAACACCGCATGACTAAATCATCACTGGAGGATGTTGGCCACTGCATCTGCATAGAGAAGACATGTTTAGGTTTTCCTGAGAAACTTCCGATCGATATAGTTTCCACTTCTGCCAGGCAACATGGCCGTTTCTCATTACCCTTTCACATATACGCATGCATATAACGTAAAGCGTCTGGATGTGTTGAGGTGGTGCTAAAATTGAAAAGCAGTGTGATTTCTTCTCTAGCTGCTGACAGCTTCGGCGCCTTGGCTAGTACTCAAAGCAGGACTGGGCTCTTTGATGAATCTTTCATCGTCTTGAGATACAGCCTTCATGCAAAATGCTGCACATGCTACTCAGCATAGGCAAAGCAGACGACCCCATTCATAGATTGCTTCAGAAGCTGATGTTGTTTGCTGTGATTTAGACCAGCGCTGGGTTTCCTCTCCTGAACGATGAGAGGATTAATCTCTGGATGATTTATTCCTACATTATTTACGCCCGGATGGTTTTCCATCATTGACATGAGCAGCCTGGGACAGAGCCACCTGTCAGAACACAGCACTTAACTCCTTAATGGATCACATATCGATTTTCTTTTCTTTCTTTTTTCTTCTTGCTCTATAATTCATTTTACATAACCTCTGGCAAGTCCCATATGTTGTGTAGATTTTTCTGTACCTTGACAGAGATCAATGGCTGCACAAATACTTCATTTAAGTCCAGCTATATGATAGCTCATGTGTTTTGTCATGGATGACGTGAACATTTGTCTAGACTGCTCTTTTCCTTATTATTTGCAAAGTACAGTTCTGGTTGAAAGTTTGTGAACCCTTTGCAATTTTCTATATTTCTGCATAAATATCACACAATCCATCATCAGATTTTTGCACCTGTCCAGAAAATAGACAAAGAAAACCCAGTCTATCTCTATAATCATATATAAATGTTATATTATATATTATTTATATATATATAAATATATATACATATAAATCAGGGCTTAAAGAGCAGAACCTTCACTCTCAACCAAACTAACATTACCCAATGAGAATTGTTTGCTCTTATAAACATGAGGCAATTGCAGTCGATATCATTGCCAGAATAAATTTACCGGGAATTTTGAAAAGTTCCTGTTCACACATGTTCTCCTAATGGTAACTTACCGGTAATTTAAAGACTGTATGTGTGAAAGGGGCTAAACTCTTCCTCTGTATACTCTGAATTTGAATTGCTTAACGTTCATCTGGGAAAGCAATGTGCATATCTCAGTAGATTTGCAACATAAATCTTCTATAAACCTTTGCAAACAGAGGAGAATACATCAACCTATTTCTAAATATGCCATTTATTTTTCATTGTGATTTCAAAATAAAAGTTTCTGAGTTTGCATGTGGCCAAATATTAAAATTTAATGGATTTAAACATTGTTTAATCAAGGTGTAAAGTGTAACGTCACCAAGCCATTGGTGTCCTCTACAGGTATTTGTTAATACACAATGTACTTAAGTTGGTTATGTTCATATTATATATAGGCATATTACATTATAGTGTTGTGCGATATGGTCATTTTTCAAATCGTCATATCATCAGCCCGTGAGATCGACGATACACAATATTATCGAGCATGGGTGGAGCAAGAGAGAGACTCTTTGTTCTTGTCATAGCATAACTATTGGGTGTTTTAAACCGCGCAGGTGCGAGAGAGAGAGCCTATGGAGTCACCAATAATCAAAAAAAAAAATACTTTCAAAAATACTGACTGATTTAACTAACGTTAAATATAAAAATACTGTATTTAAAACAGCAAGTTCATACATAGTCGGACGCAACTGTCATATCGCATGTCGGAAGTTATCAGTCTAAATGTTCTGCAAAATCAGTCAACGGTGAAAATCAATAGTAGATTTAATTTAAAGTCCTACAGTTTAACACTAATATTGGGCATAAACGAACATTTAAATATAAAGTATTTAAAACGGGTAAGTTGATATATTTGTAGTAAAGTTGAATTGAACTGATGCATCAGTCATAAAGGGCTCCGGACTGCGCGCCTCATGACAAGCTCGACGCACTGCAACAGAAACAAGAATGAGATGCATTCTAACATAACTGTGGCATTAAACTCAGTTAGTGAGGGCTCGTTTAATATATTGCACATACAGTATATAGGCTGTTTAGATTACTTGTTAAAGTGCAATTAAATACCTTATATCTGCAGACGATGTACGTCTGTTTGTGGATGGAGACTTTGTAACGGCCAAAACTCTTTATTTTGCATGCATCACATTATAGTGCGGTGTGCATGAAAATAATAACAAGGCGGCAGATTGAACTTATTATCCATAGTGGTTCTCACGTAGTCCTTCTACGTCATCACCACATAGTGTGTTTTATAAATTAAGTGATCAGTCTTTAAGAAAAGGACTACGTGAGAACCATGCACTATGGATGATAAATTCGCTCTGCCACCTTGTTAATTATTTTGTCTTTACTTTATTTGTGACACCAAGAGAGAGTTAATCTCTCATGTATGAGAAGAGCGCGTTGCCGTATACCAGCCATTAAATGTGTGGGACACCAACTCGTCGTTTTCTATCTCTTTCATTTCATGGATTTAACGAATTATCCGAGTCAAAGCGTTACAACTTCACCGACTACATGCTGTAATCCTCCTGCGCGTGCGAGGTGTGTGTGTGAAATGTGAAATAGCTGGGCAATTTAAAAGCCGAATCATAATAAGCAGTCTAATAAAAATAAAAATAATAGTTATTATTACTATAATCTAATACATTAATAGGAAAATGAGCCTAATATCATCTTGATTATCGACAGAGAATTCTGCTTATGTCGATATCTCTGACGATCGTCGATACACGATACTATCGTCTATCGGCACAACCCTATTACATTATGTATTTTAACAGTGTTGTTCAATAAAATCATGTAATAACTTATTTTTTTTTATTTTTTTTGAGCCAATTATTATTCCATTACTTTATTTCCTTAGTTGATATATAAAAAGTCATACTAAAGCCTGGTTTTCACTTAGGTCTATTTGTGTTACTAAAAAAAAAAAAAAAATCAGATTACTCAATATTAAAAATAATCAGTTACTTGATTACCTAATTAGTAATAAGTTACAGCCTTATATTAGTTACAATATTTCAAAATACATCTGCATTGTTTTATTTTTTGTAATTAAAAAACAAATATTTTTGTCATTTATAAATTTCTTAAAAATAGTATTAGAATATTGTCTTGTTCTAGTGAACCAAGTATCTGTATTTTGTCTCATCTTCTGAGCTAAGTGTATTGTCACACCCCTAATGTGTAGACGCGCATCATTTTCCAAGTGTATGATATATTTTTCATTCTTAAAGTCATTCATATATTCATTAAAAAAAATCAGTTTGAATAAGGAAAGCAATAACTTTGCCATAGTATCCTTTCAAATGTTAAAGTTGCCACAGTCATTACATTGCAATCCCCCGATCTACCCCATCCCAGAAAAAAAGTTAATGCTAAGGATTTTTTTTTTTTTTTTTTTTTTTTGCGCTTTAACCCCCAGATATAAGTGTATGTATGTGTGCATTATTTATTATTATGTATTATTTTTTTAAGTTGCATACAACTGTATTTATCCCACTTTAGTGGTTTTGGTGCACCAGTAAAACATCTAACACACTCTAGTAGCACTAAGGTGGGATGAATAGCCGCAGTCTGGAGCCCTAGCATACACAACACACTGTTCTGAGGGATAAAAGTGACACAAGCGTAGGTGCTTTATTGGGTGCATGTTTACACTAAAGCCATGTGACTAAACCCTTCATCCTCATTTTAGTTGCCTAGCAAATCCCAAACAATGGCAATCTGATAAAAGCCGCTTAAGCAACATAATTACATGAACTGTGAAGCATTCGCTGGAGCTCCGCAGGCAGGGCAGAGCAGGATAAATGATATCGTCAGTGCTAATGATCATAACATCTGTTTCATCATAACTGCTGCCCAGACCTTACTTCAGTCTCAGTTTTTCTGCAGTCGTCTCCATATATTCTTTCGGGAGGATTTGGGGGTGGGAAACACTGGTATTCCTCAGTGTTGCGTCTGGAAGACTCAAACATATCACAGCTCATTAGCAGTCCGTGGGCCGATGGCTCGTTATTACCGTTATTTTTCTGGAATGATTAAAAATGCATTTGACTTGTTTACAGTAAGCAGAGGAAATTAATCATCCTCACTCGGTCCACAATCATTTGTTTCTGTCAGGAGACATCTTTACTGTAAATACACACAGCATTCTTTTGTTGTTTGCTAAACAATACTGAAACTGTCGCATGCATCTTTAATGCCGGAATGCTGCGCTGAGTGGCATGGCTATTGTGTACCGTTCACATAATGCAAACGCCATTCCTCCTGACAACAAAGAGCTCTCGGAGTTTTTAATGCGCCATTTTCAATTACACAAATTTGCCTATTTCTTGCTTTCAGATTGTTCTCACCACCATTTTTTTCCATAATGGAAGTCATATGGCGATTAACATCACGCCTGTTGCCAGCTGTGCTGAGCCGCCACAACAATTTGAATGCAACAAGCAGAGAAATGAAGCTTTAGAGAGCATCCCATAAAGCAGCATTACTTAGCTGCAAATGCATAATTTTTCTCTTGCTCTAAGGTAAATGAGTTGTTTTCCGCTCGTTCCCGCAAATACCCCAGACGCTCGGCGCACCTGCTATTAGCAAGAGATCTTCCCTCCTCTGATAGAGCATGACAAGCAATTTCCTCTGTACAATATGGGGCCCTACTACACGGGGCCTCATGTTGGCTTACAAAACATCAAGTTTACTTTGTTTCCAGCTTCCAGCCGGGATCAGTCGGCATAAACTGCAACACAGTTAGTCTGCATATTTTAGGCCAGGAATAAACACGCTGAGAAATCTCTGAAGCTGTTCGTTTCAAACTTCCAAGCTTGTGAAGTCTTCAGATGGCAGCACGTGGCCCCGAAATGCCTCTCACATTAACCTTAGAAACCTTTTAACAAGGTACATTAGATGTAGAAGTGCAAAAAGCTCCAGCTGTCACTGATTTACCTCTCGGTTTCAGCACTTCCGTCTCAGCTGTAGCTCCACTAGATCTCTTACCGCCCCGTCATGCACCGTTTTTCTTTTTAGTACATCCTAATGGAATAAGACATAGTTAAAGTAAAATACTAGTCTCAAATGTTCTTTGTACTTTCTGGAAGCCATACATGCACCCGACTTGCACCTTGATTTGATTGATGTGGAGGATAAAAAGTGTATTGAATGTTGTGTTGAGATTCACAAGCCTGTTTTTCCAGTCATGTGTATTCAGGAACGGCTCTCATACCATTTTGACCTGCATCCTCCAGCATGGCAAGAATTCGCTCAGGTGGAGGTGATTTTGCAAATGTCATTTGTAATATACTGACATGTTCAAGAGACTTTGAGAAATTCCTAACTTTATTTATTGATGTAATAATTTTTTTTTTTTATTTTGGCATGTTTTGTTTTGGCATATTTTTAAATTTAGTTCACGATGTTCCCTCATGGCTAAAACTTATACGAGTCTTTCCACACCTTCATAATAGACCTTACACATTCCTGTCCGTTTGTCACAGCATCCTCTGGTGTGTCAGCTGCACTGCTTATCTTCAGTGCCGCATTCCCTGAATCTTCATATCCCGTCACATGGCATCAGCGTGTTTGTGTTGATTTGTAATTGTGGCAGAAGAGTGTGAATTAAGGAGAGTAGAGCACCACTTGAGACTTGAGGTTTAATCAGGTAATGACCAGGTACGTCAGAGTCAATATCCCACATAATGGCCTGTTTGTGTTGTTAATGTTGTGAGCTTAGTTGAGCAGTTAATCGTTGTTATAGCAGGACCTGATGTTCTTTAGCATAGCCAGCCAATTTAATTAATTTTTTTGTACATTTGCACGGTTGACTCCTTCTCTCATGGCCTTCTTGTTCCCAGTGGACCAGCTTTTCCTACTATTAAACGCAAGGCCAATTTATCCCCCATCCCTTGAGTTATTTCCTTCAAATTCAACTCTGTTTCCACATTTCAGAAATGTAAAATGGCGACCATACGTGAAGAATATGATGGTTCTTTTAACATACAGAGTGCTGTGAAAACATATTAGACCCCAAGAATGGTCTATTTTTTATCAATTATGCAGTTCAGAAGAGGCCTGGAAGAAAGAGAGAAGAAAGCAAGAGAAGAAAGAGCAGGCAGAGGTCTCAGGAGGAAGCTGCTCTCAGACTTTGTGTTTTTATCCGTCTTTGGTACGTTTGCAGGGCTATCTGCACTGAGAGATGAGCTGCAGAACACAGGATTTCACAGGCCTCCCTGGACTTCATCAGATTGGAGTCTCTTTGTATATCCATAGGCTACAGTATGTCAGCAATGGGAATTCCTAATTAGGTTTCCTGTCATTGTTAATTAGCATTGGTTTAGTGTGTATATAAATAATATATATATATATATATATATATATATATTTTTTTTATTTTTTTATTATTTTTACTAGCTAGCCTAATATTGAAGCTATGCAAAATGATTTGTTACTCCAATGGCATAATTTTTCATCCACAGATTTCAAAACCACAGCTGTTTCAGTGCCTAAGTTAGAGAATTCAGCGCTTATACTATGACTAACCAGGGGGGGCGTTTATAAAATGTGAAAAAAACACTAACATTTAAAATTTGAGGTCAGTATTTTTTTTATTTATTTTTTATTGAAGAATTTTTTTTTTTTTTTTTAAAGACATTTATGTTGTTATAATGTTACAAAAGTACAAATATAACAATAAAAATGTTTCTTGAGCACCGAATCAGCATATTAGAATCAATATTGATTCTTAAATCTCAAAATAGAACTTTTAGTCTACACTGTTTCAGTTGATGTGTGAATAAAATATTACTATAACATGCCAACTCCCGGCTAATTTTTAGTTTTCTTGCTTTTAATAAGAAACTATTTCTTATCTTTCAAATTTCTGTTTTATTGGTGAATTCAATCAATAAATTCATAATTACCTTTAGAAGTTACTGTAAAAGCTGTTTTATATACACAGGGCTCCATACTGCAACCAAATAGTCACATTTTGCAACCATTTTTCCTGTAGATTTTTTTCGGCAAGCAATGTCAACGACAGCAAATTTAGTTTAGTTTTGTTTTCGTTTTCATTTGTTTACCTCACGTTATGCTATGGAGGCTCTCTTTTATTTTATTTTATTTTATTTTATTCCTCAGTGTTTGCTAAACGTTCTGTATTTTTTTAGTCTATATATAATACAGCATGTGGTGTATGCCATGCCTCATCTTATTCGCTTTTGTTAATAAATGTTTTGTATGCTAGTTTCTCATTGCATCTTACTGTTTTGTTGTTGTTGTGCTTTTTAATTAAGAATAATAATGAATCCATTTTTTGTTTTAGCCTTAAAAAACTGAAAGGTGTGTAGATGTATTGATGAAAAAAAACGTGTTGAATGTCAACCACTTTCGTTTCCATGTAACTATTAAATATGATAAAAGTTCATCAGCATGCGTTAATTGATTGCATGTTGTAGCACACGGATAAATAAATACATAATGAAGAAAAAATAATTACTACCAAATCATGTGCTCATGCGACCAACTTAGAAAGTTAGTCGCAAAAGAGTGACCAGTGGGAAGAATAAGACTGGAGCCCATACACATTATAGTCGTAGTCTGTCTATGTTGTTACAGTTACAATTAAGCCTTTAATTGTAACCTTGAATAAAAAGTAATAGCTAATAGTAAACAAAAGCTCCTGTATCGTTGCATTAGCCAAGATGTATATAAAATAATAAATTTTAATACAATTTAACACAGCTGACTATGAAAGCTGTTAAGGGGGTCATATTATGCTTTTTAAAATTTTCTCTTTGGAGTGTTACAAGCTCTTGGTGCATAAAGATCTGTAAAGTTGCAAAGACTAAAGTCTCAAATCCAAAGAGATATTCTTTATCAAAGTTAAGACTGCCACACCCCTCTAAAACGGCTCATTTAAACACGCCCCCACATGTCTATGTTCCTATGTGGAAATATTTGCATAATGCTGCCCAAATGTTCACACAAAGAAAGAAGGCGTGGTTTCAGTAAGTGCAGTTAGTTTTGTAACAGCCATGTCAGGGAGATGCTGTGTGTTTCTAGGCGAATGCAAATGCACTTTATTTGGCCTTCTGAAAGTAGATGCATTTAGGAGAGAGAGAGTGTGTGTGTGTGAGCGAGCTGTCTTAACCGTCAGTGGCTTGTGTACTGCAAACATATACGAGCTTCATCGCTGTGTCTGTCATGTCACTCTGTTCCCCTTTTGGGCTTGAACTGATGGTAAAACTAAGGACATTATTAACTGTCTTTACATTTATTTCGAAAGAAGAAGCTCGTGATTATGGAAAGTAGTGTTACATTTCCGACGAGTGCTTGCTGTGTTCAGCCAATCACAATGCACTGGGTCAGTTGGCCGATCAGAGCAGACTGTACTTGTCAGAAGGAGGGACTAGAAATCTACCATTTGAGAGAGGCAGGGCATAGAGGACCTACAATAATTTACAGTAATTGAAAAAGAATGTGTTTTTTTAACATTAAAGCATGTCAGCATATTCTGTTACACCAA
The DNA here is from genome assembly GCF_963082965.1 of Carassius carassius. Taxonomy (NCBI): domain Eukaryota; kingdom Metazoa; phylum Chordata; class Actinopteri; order Cypriniformes; family Cyprinidae; genus Carassius; species Carassius carassius. The sequence goes on along the minus strand of NC_081781.1, from coordinate 5,887,524 downwards.
ATACACAAAATAATGATCTTTAAAGAAGCAGCTTATGACCCCTTTAATGTAATATTTCACAGTATTACTGTTTTACTGTATTTTTTTTTATGAATAAATGCAGCTTAGGAGAGCATAAAAAACTGCTTTCAAAACCACGAAAAGACAGACATAGGCTGAAAGTCGAAGTGCTGTTACGGAGCCTTCTGTAGCTGAGATCTCAATTAAGACAAGACCTGTTGTTCTGCTGTTCAAATCACACCAAGACAATTCAGGGCTAATTAGGCTATTAATGTAAAATCTGTAAATGTAAACTTGCCCCAGGGAAAAGCACTTCATATTACTCCATAATCACAGGAAAACTTTATTGACTGACACTACAGAAAGAAAAAGCAGCAGCTCTCTAACTACGAGAAACATCTTGAACGCTGCGTTTTTCTCTGCCTGAAAATGAAAAAAAAATCCATTATCGTGACAAATGGAGCTAGTTTCAGTGAGGGCAAATGAAGGCCCACTTCATCTGGATGCTCTAATTATTCCAAGCAGTTTATATGAAATAACAGTCTTTCGTTTACCCTTTCCACAAATGGCTTGTCCATCAAGCCGTTTGACCTGAGTCTTCACATTGATAAGGGCAAAATTTGCATTGGAAAATCTGCTCTCACATCTGGCCCCTTCAGTTTTCGTATGAGAAACCGGTTGATTTAGTTATATCTTTTAGTGGTGATATTTTTCATTTTCTCTACCCTTCCATTTTCTCCAGTGCTCCATGTGACGTATTGTTGCATATCGTATTTCAGCTCTACCGGCGGCAGCTTTGGGGTTTAAGGTCAGGCCCAGCTGCTGAGAAGGACAGTTGGAGGACTCAGACTCATTTCAGCCCTCACAGCTGAGCTGGACGGAGCTCAAACAAGCTTTACTAAGCTGCAATTTCACACTATATCACCAGCAACACAAACGCAATCAGAAATAAGTGGCCACTTGCCACTTTTATTGAATTCTTTTCCATCATGTTGTTGGTTTTTCAGGATGTTTTGTTCTCCGACTCTTCCAACCTGTTGCCGTCCGAGTTGCTTGCGAATGCGTGGCTCTGCGGGTGGCCATCTGAGGAGGTTGCAAGGTGAAGAGGTTTGCATTCAGAGCATTTGGCCTGATTTTCCTCGCTCAGCAGGTGTCTGATTGGACATGAGCTGGTGCTCACTGAGGCGTAGAAGTGGAACGTTCGCAGTCGGCCAAATCTCTAATTCGAACATACTGAATCCGGGCCTCCCGCTTTATTGCTTTTGTCTGCCTCTTATCAAATTTAAGTCATGATTCACTGCTTAGATCTGCCCCCTCAGGCTTGGGACTGATGCCAGGGTGTTTGTTTTGGCGAGGGCGACTGAAAGTATTCCCGAGTTTCATCAGAGCACCTCCTAGACATGTTCAACAAGGCAAGTTTTAACTGCCATCTGTGTCCAACCATTACTGTCATGTCTCACCATGTCAACTCTTCATCTCTCAATAACAAAACCTCTTATTTACATCAAAAATTCAGCCTTTAAACACATATGAAGGTGCTAAACATGTCTAGTTCCACTTCCTGTCTCCATTCAGGCGTTTTCTGCTGCTTTAGCTCTGGCCATTTAGTCCTGAACTCACATAATTGGATTACCGAGGTCAGGCCGTTTAGAAGCCACTAGCATAATCTCCAGCGTTAATAGGCCGTGGTATTTTTAGATGCACCATGCATGATTACTGTTGCGATCTGTTTGTTACAAGCACTTGAAGCCCAAACCTCGGTCTGTCTGAGGAATTTTCCACGTTACTTTGCATTCCTTCCATTTGCCGGAAGGCAACTCCCTGTGTTTGCGTCTCACTCAACTTTTCGCACCATGGGATACCCTGATGGGGCGAAAATTGGTTTATGCGAAAGGGGTCACACGTCGGTGGAAGTTTTGGAAGGATTATCACAGCTTGAACAGGTTTAAGAACAGATCTTCATAGGTTTGTTGGCAGGTCCTGTGGCTCGGGTACCACTAGGGCATCTTGACACCTTCGCAGACTGCAGACTTCATACTGTGTATTTTGATCCCTTATGCAATTCTTTATTTTAATGTCCACTTTTGTTTATTCCAGCCCCTTCTTCCCATCAGCATTTGCATTATTTTGCTTGGCAAATGTATTGTTTGAAGAACTGTGTGAGGCTGTTTTGTTTGTTGTAGTTTTAGGCGCATGTCACCTGAGCAAATAGATGACACTCCAGCCATCGAATCACAGCTCAGATTTCTTGTTTCGGGCTTCGTTTACACAGTTCAGCAGCAACGTAAAAGCATGGTACTTTATTTTTTATAAAGCACTCTATAGTAAGTTTTAATTTAGAAAGGAATTAATATTTTTATTCAGCAAGGATGCAATAAATTGATTTAAAAGTTACAGTAAAGACACAATAAGAACGGTACAAAAGATTTCTGATTTAAATAAATGCTATTCTTTGGATTTTTCTATTTTTATTTCTACACAATATTAAGCATCAGCTGTTTTTGACAATATTTGCTGAATATAAGTATTAATATCTTTCAAAATAATTTTTAGTCACACCAAACTTTTGTTGAACATTTCCCTTTTAATACCTCGTGTCATGTTTACCTTTTATTAAACACCTCATAAAAACAAAACAAGCTCTGGTTGGTTTTTATTAGGGCTGCACGATAAATCGCATGCGATATTTAATGCGCATCTCGTCAGTAAAGCCTGTTGTGTTATCAGCGGTAAATCTCCATCACCTGCGTGCTTTCACATGGAGCAGCATTAAATAAACAGAGCTGTTGTTCAATGACAAGCTGCGATCATATTTTGCACATTTTGCGCAGTTTGTCAGTGAACAACAACTGTGTGTAGTTAATGCAGCTCCATGTGAAAGTGCACAGGTGATGGAGATTTACCGCTGATTACAGAACCGGCTTTACTAACATGATGCACATTAAATGTCGCATGCGATTTATCATGCAGCCCTAGTCAGTTGGGAGAGATTGAGATGGTCTACTTTTCTTAACCAGAATAAGTTGCTATGTGCGACTGTACTGGACCATGGGGAAAATCCTGTGGAAAAGTTTCACGCTGTTATTTTGCAGTGAAATGACTTACTGTATTGTTTGTCAGGTTCATATATTTATGTATTTGAGAGTGAATAAAAGGCCTGTATGTTTCAGTGCACTAAACTCTGCTCTCAGATTGTTGCTAAATACCTCAAAAAATTATTTGCACCTTTACACCTTACAATAAAACCTTGATGTATTATTATTATTATTATTTGTATTTTTTTTCAGGAAGTGGCTGAACTTGTACTGAAGTGTATCCCACTAGGGCATGCCAACACAAAGGCAGTCAGCATGATATTTCATCGGCTGATATGTTTGATAGAATCACTCTGCTCCAGTTCTCTCTTTTCCTTTGGCTGTTGTGGGTGCTTTAAAGGTTAAAGTCTCCGCTGAAACACGCTTGCGAGAGTTTCTGCTTGACAGCGGGTTTTATTTCACCGCTCTCATTTAGAGCCCAATGCAATGGCAGTCTCTTCTGTCCGTTGTCTGCCTCTCCAAAAAGGTCACCAACTTGCATCATCAGATTTAGCATGGCTCCCGACTTCATGCAATGTGGTCTATTATGTCAAGAAATCTGAGAGCATTTCAATTTTTGTTTTTCTTGTTTTGTGTGGTTGTTTTTTTACTCTGTGTAGGTTCACAATATTTATTGATAGTCCAGAGTTGTTTTGCTCAGGCGCATATATATGCTTTGCGTAAATTACAGTGGTACTGTATATATGTGAAAGGCGAGTATGATAACTTACAGAATAGAAATCCTGATGTATATACGAGCTTGTGAAGTCACAACAGATGCTTGTGAAACACGGCAAAACCAGTCCATTTTTTTTGCTTTAACTGGAGTTTAATGGTCTCTGTAGTGTGAAACCAAACAAAGCCCACTCATCTTTCTGTAGTTTTGTGTTCAATAGCTGCATGCAAGATACACACAAACAGCATGACCGTTGTTGTATGATTCAAAAACCAATGACTCTTGAGCCAGTCAAACAGACTCTAGAACTTCAGTTATCTCTCTCCGTCATACCTTCATGCACACACTTATCTTGTCCAGACAGAAGAAATAGAGGGAGGAAAAGGAAAATGTTATCGTTGATGTCTTTTCACAGAGTGTTTTGACAGAAGTCCTTCCTTTCTTCTTGTCACCGAGTGTCTCCTCCAATCTGATCTTGGTTCTTTCGGGCCACTTTATCGTCTTGTGAGAGTGATCCAAGTGTGCCTTTTGTGAAAGCCTTTGGGTGAAGGTCAGCAAATGAAGTACTTGATTGTATCTTTTGCTCTGTTGTGATTGTGTGCTTTGTCTTAAACAGCCAATACTTGGTACAGGTGTGTCTGTGGTAAGCTACCATTCAAAAGTTTGAGATTGCTAAAATATCTTATTCTCACCAAGGCTACATTTATTTGATAAAAAATACAGTAAAACAGTTAAACTGTGATATATTAATGCGATGTGAAATAAAATAGATTTTAAAAAAAAATTATATTTTAATATATTTTAAACTGTAACTTATTCCTGGGATGGCAAAGCAGATTCATTTTAATATGCTGATTTGATATTCTAGAAACATTTATTATCAATGTTGAAAACGGTCAAGCTACTTAATTTTTTTCAAGAATTCTTTGATGAATAGAATGTTTCAAATGAACAGCATTTATTTGAACCAAAATAACATTATAAATGTCTTTAATGTAACATTTGATCAACTTATTATTATTATTATTTATTTATTTATTTATTTATTTCAGAAAATTGTACCTAGCCCTAACTTTTTAATATCAGTATTTTTTTCTTATGGTCTCTGCGTCAAAGTACGGCACTTGACAACCCCATTCTGTAGTTCGGCAGTGGTCTGTAAGATCACACCAGCGCTTCCTGTTCTTCTTTTGATATGGTGAGAAATGACGTTCAGGGTCAGTGTGGCTAGTTCTGCTTTATCAGTGAGCACAGGTGCGTCCCTGTGGCCTATTTCATCACAATGCTGAAAGCCTGTTCTCCATCTATCTCTCGTCCCTGTCATCTCATGCCATCCATCTCGTCTTTTCAACCAGCCCCTCATTTTCATCTGAATGGCTGCGGTATGACTACACTGTTTATCATTTCCAGACATGCCCTTGACAACTAAATGTTGGTGCCAGCCAACACAGAAATGTGTTTTCTGGCACATTTTAGCTTACTGGTATGGTTAAGCTTGTATTTTTTATTTATTTATTCTTACAAGTAGAATTTTCCCCCTGTTCTTTTGATATGATGTGTCACAATGTCAAGGCCGATTCAGTGTCTGAACACAGAGACTTCAGTGTCTTATTGAAAAGAGCTGCAACAGGATCTGCTGCTGATAAATTCTGCTTCAGTCCGCCTGACCGCCTATTCATCCCTGTTGTATTATAAGCACAATGGCCCCATGTTACCATATATCTGTCCTATTAAAAAGATGCCTGCTCAGGCTTAGAGGAATCAATTATTCCTCAGCTGTCTGTCACACCGCTGTACACGTCTGGCAGACAAACTCTGGCATTTATACAGAATTTATTCATAAATTAAGGAACGCAGCAGCCTGCAGAAGCACAATTATGTCGGCGGATCTCTGTTGTGTTCTTTATCGGACTGAATAAGTTGGAAAAGGTGAGTATCGGGCCTGTTTTACATCATGCTAAATTAAAGAAACTGCTTTCACACTGACTGTGTTAATACTGTGTAACACAACTGCAGTCATGTTGGGGGAAAAAAATGAATGACATTTCTTTCCAAATAGATAATAAGATCACATTTTTAAGTTAGATAATCAAACTTTCCAAAAATGTTTCAACTACTTAAGCTGGTAAGTTGACAATTTTGCATGAAAATGGTGTAGAAACCGTTTTCACAAACAATTACAAAGAAATGTCAAGAAACACATTAAATTAAATTTTGAAGTAGAAAAAGTAAAATAGCATTTTCGTATTTAGTATTTTCCAACAATCTTTGTTTACAACTTTAAAAACCAAAAAGTTTTTACAGTGTGCCTTTAGTCCTCTACACAGCAATAAACTTTAACTTACCTTACCTTTCCTTAACATTAGTTCATTGGAATAGTTCATTGAAACGAAAAAATTGGGTTAATTCAAAGACAGATTGGTTTAATCAACAGAAACTCAAATTATGTCAAATGTATGTTATTACAGCAGGTCTTGTATTGCGGCCAAAGGGAAGCCAGCACAGAGCAGCTGTTGACTGGAGCTCTGGGTGTAATTTACTCACTCAGGTTTCCCAATCCAACCTTGGGGAAATATCACAGGTTTCATTATTCATTTAGCGCAGTCCTCTTCACTCTGTATTTATCTTGAATATATATTATTTTTACAGTATTTTCTCTAAAGTTACAAAAGATCTGGTGTGAAGAGAGATGAGTTCCTTTCCATCATCCTCACAAAGGCCGCAACTGTTTGATTAAACCGTTCTCAACAAGGTTTTGTTTACATTTTTTGAAATTGCCAAGCATTTCTAATTTGGAACAATTACAAATGCTGTTGAATTGACATGTGGTTGACAGTAAGGCTGTCATAAAAGTTGTTCATAAAAGCCGAAATGTGCCCAAATGTTGGCTTTTAAAGTAGTTGAAGTATTTTTAATTACTCACCCTGACGTCTCGCCTCCCTCCGCCATTAGGTGCGTTCGAATTGAAGCACCACTGTGCAGATTGATCAGTCTATGACATCATCCACAAGAGCGATTCAAAAGCATATGGATCCGTCTGCTATATATATATATATATATATATATATATATATATATATATATATATATATATATATATATATATATATATATATATATATGGACATATATATATATATATATATATATGGACATACTTGCCTCATCTGTCTCTCATTAGCTGTATGACTCAAGAGTAGGGCTGGGACAACGCGTCGAGGTCATCAATGACGTCGACGCAAAAAATACATTGATGCAAAATATGCGCATCGATTCGTCGACCTGTTTTTATTTCTCTACAAAACGTTTGCAAAACGTTTACCTTATGTGCGCTGAATATACGCGATGGCCGGATCAACATTCTGTCCAATGTTATATAACCAATCCAGGGGTTTTTCTGCATTGATCTTTTTTTTGGCGGCTGTCAAAGCCTTATTTGATCGGTGAGTGATGTAGAATATAATGACTGTGCTGCGCCTGACAGGGCGCGTACGAGAGAGAGCCCCGGCTGCACGCGAGCACTCACAGTCTTCAAACAACACGAGCGCTTCTTGCTCTCTCTCTCCCTCGTGCATATTAATCAAAATCATTAAACACGATAGAAAAAGGGCGAAACACCCAAGTTTCACGCGCACTCACAGTCTTCAAACTACACGAGCGCTGTCTTGCGCTCTCTCTCTCTCTCTCTCTCTCTCTCACTCGCTGTCTCTCTCTCTCTCTCTCTCCCTCGTGCATATTAACCAAAATCATTAGACACGATAGAAAAAGGGCGGAACGCCAAAGTTTTACGTGGAGCATTCAGAGATTTTTTTTTTCTACATGACAGGCTGCTGGCTCCCACTGTTAATTTTTATTTTTTATTTTTTGGAAAAACACTCTCTGTATTAGCTTAAAGCCCTAAAGTTTACATTGGTTACTGTATTCTTTCAATTGCTCTAAACAAGTATTTTGGGTGAACTTTTTTATTGAATGCTAGACATCAAGTTGTTGTTATTTTCATCTGAAAGAAGAACTTTTTTTCTGTAAGCTAGGCCCTATGTGTTCAGTAAGCTTGTTTCAGTAAGCTATGTGTTTTCAAGGCTTCAAGGTTTTATTGAATGCTATCTCTATACAGTGAGGTGACGTTCCACGTCCCTGGAGCTAGTTTCCGTGTCCAGGGATCGGGCTGTCGAGGCCCCCTTTTCAGTCGGAAAAGGGTGGCTTGCCCACTTCAGGTTGGTGGAGAGTTCCTGCCTCAAGTGGAGGAGTTTAAGTATCTTGGGGTCTCGTTCACGAGTGAGGGAAGGATGGAACGGGAGATTGACAGACGGATCGGTGCAGCTTCTGCAGTAATGCGGTCGATGTACCGGTCTGTCGTGGTGAAGAAAGAGCTGAGCCACAAGGCGAAGCTCTTGATTTACCAGTCAATCTACGTTCCTACTCTCACCTATGGTCATGAGCTTTGGGTCATGACCAAAAGGACAAGATCCCGGATACAGGCGGCCGAAATGAGCTTTCTCCGCAGGGTGGCTGGGCGATCCCTTAGAGATAGGGTGAGAAGCTCAGTCACCCGGGAGGAGCTCAGAGTAGAGCCGCTGCTCCTCCACATCAAGAGGGGTCAGCTGAGGTGGCTCGGGCATCTGTTCCGGATGCCTCCTGGACGCCTTCCCGGGAAGGTGTTCCGGGCGCGTCCCACTGGGAGGAGACCCTGGGGAAGACCTAGGACACGCTGGAGAGACTATGTCTCCCGGCTGGCCTGGGAACGCCTCGGTGTCCCCCCAGAAGAGCTGGAGGAAGTGTCTAGGGAGAGGGAAGTCTGGGGTTCTCTGCTTAGACTGCTGCCCCCGCGACCCGGCCCCGGATAAGCGGAAGAAGATGGATGGATGGATCTCTATACAAGTGCAAAGTAATGCATTCTTAGTCAGTCTTTTATTTTGCAATTTTAAGAGCAATAAACATATATTGCAATGTTAAGGAATTCATGTTTTTTTCATTCAGATATGTAAATCAACATGTATAAATTGTTAGTAGTCAATTAATTGGGAGATAATCGAAATAAACGAACTTGTAAGATCATAAGTAGAAGCCTTGATTTCTCTCTTAAATGATCTTTTGCTTGCTCTGGGTTCAAGCTTTTCAAACTGATGGTCACTAATGTTCTGATAATGACAGTGCCACAAGTTCCTGCGTGGATAATAGTTTCCTTCATTTTGTCTCTAAACGCTCTTTTTCTCTGGTCATAGTTCATCTGTCTAGCTCTTGCATATACGCTGTTGGAGCTAAAGGCTGAGCCTCGTGGGCTAGAGCAGTCCCGCTCTGCTGACTTAAGATAAATATGCTGAAATGTTCAGAGAAATTGCTTTTCAGGTGCTGCGTTCAGAAGTTTCTCCTGCATGATCTACTGTATCAGACCCTAAATGTCAAATGATGCTTTCTACTGCATCAGGTGACATGAGGTGACTATTTAGCACAGTACAGTGTTCAACACCTCTTTTGCATCTGCTTGGATTCTTATTCTTGTTTCACTTACGAGGTTTTATTTATTAACAGGTGACTATTGTCTCTCTACATGCTCTAAGACCAGAAAGATATCAAGTGTAGTTTTTCACTTCAGGCCTTGGTGAAAATCAATTTTTCATGCCATGCAGTACATGTTTGCAGAAGAGAGGAAGTCTTTAGTCTTTGTTCACTCATTGAATTTTTTGCCTTAGTTTTATTCTTCTACTGTAAGTGTGTGCTTGTGTGCATGTGTGCACGTGTGTGTGTGTCTGTTTGTGTGTGTGTCTGTTTGTGTGTGTGTTTGTGTGTGTGTGTATACACAGGTGCGAGTATCACTCCCATATAAAACCAAAAAGAAGTCAAAATGTAACATTTTAATGATGGCCATTATTTCAAATAGGTAGAACTAAGTATGAGCAATAATAACAGTAATGTTTGTTTTGGTAAAGACCACTGTTACCTGTTTGGATGGTTAATAACAATTCATAGCATGTTTAAAAATGCATTAAAAGCACCTTTAATTTGGTAAAAGGAGTTCATCTGGGCTAACGGCTTCTGGGATTTTTATTTGGTAATGTTGACCTTGTTTTGTCTGCCTGGTTTACTTTGGACTGATCTGATAATAGATTCTCCCACACAGCAATTAATCTTTTAGACCTAAATCTGGGTTCCAGACGTATCTGTGAAAATTCACTCAGTTTAATGAAATATTGAAGCATCACTTTCATTTTGTAATAATAAAGGTCACTAGAACGGTACATTTGTCTCAAAGCATCACTGCTGTCCACTTTGTTTGTGCAGAGCTAAAAGTTAATGATAGAATGAATTTGCATACTTCAACAAACCTTCATTTGTATGCAGCACCTTTGCTTATAGTTTAGGTGAATTTTCATGTCTCTGTGCACTTTTCTGTGCTCCCTCTGCATGAGCTTTGGTCATCACGGTGGAGTAAATGTCAACCTTTGTCAAAGCTGTCTCGAGCTTTAGGGCTTTGCTTTCATAGCTTTTTCTTGAACCATTCTGTCCGCTCGTCTCCATGCCTGGATCTTACTTATCTCTGGCTGAGCGTTGCAGGTTTTGGAGGGCTTTGAAAGAATCAGGTGGCTCCATTACCTGTAGTCCTAACAGTAATCTAGGTAAAAGCTCATGAGTTTCTCATGTCACCATCTGACAAGACAATTTATCTCATTTAGTGGACGTCTAGCACTCGACCAGCAGTCACTTGTAGTCTTGCACACGCTCATACACACTTGCACTTACACCTTGAAGTGACACAGGACACTTGAGCAACCTTCAAGTTATAGATTCTGCTTGACCAGCTTTTACTTCTCTCTCCAGCATTACTTTTCACACTTAATAAAAAATTTATTAAAAATAAATAAATAAATAAAAAAAATATATATAATATATATATGTGTGTGTGTGTGTGTGTGTGTGTGTGTTATAGCACAAAATATAAATAATACTGTGATTTTTTTTTAATTTTTATTAATTATTATTATTTGTAGTATTTTATTCATAATAAGGTATAGTTATTGCTAAACAGTTTTACCTGGGCGAGTGTAACTTAATTATGCTTAATTTTGTAATTTGTGAAAAATATGCCTTGTTGCATACATTATTATTATTGTCAAATGCATGTAAAAAGAGAAGCCAAAGCTACTATTATAATAGTTATCATTAATATTTATTTTTTTATTAAGTTAAATATTTAACCGATTTTTTTTATTTATTTCTTGTTAGATGCAAAGTATGATAATAAATGTGTCCATGGATCACAAAACCACCCATAAGTGTAAATTTCTCAGAATTGAGAATTATACGTGATCTAAAAGCTGAGTAAATAAGCTTTCCATTGATGTATGGTTTATTGGGATATGACAATATTGGTCTTGATACAACTATTTCAAAATCTGGAATCTGAGGGTGCAAAAAAAAAAAAAAAAAAAATTTCACCTTTAAAGTTGTCCAAATGAAGTTCTAAGCAATGCATGTTACTAATCAAATATTACGTTTTAATATTTATGGTAGGAAATTTACTAAATATCTTCATGGAACATGATATTTACTTAATATCCTTATGGTTTTTGGCATAAAAGAAAAATCAATAATTTTGACCCATACAATGTATTTTTGGCTATTGCTACAAATATACCCATGCTCCAAGGTCACACATAACAGCACAAATGTATGCTATGCATGTTATTTCTTTTTATTTTTTATAATTACTGTATTTTTCGGACTATAAGTCGCACCTAAGTATAAGTCACATCAGTCCAAAAATACGCCATGATGAGGAAAAAAACATATATAAGTTGCACTGGACTATAAGTCACATTTATTTAGAACCAAGAACCGAGAGAAAACATTACCGTCTACAGCCGCGAGAGGGCGCTCTATGTCTTCAGTGTACAGTAGACTACAGGAGCACTGAGCAGCATAGAGCGCCCTCTCGCGGCTGTAGACAGAAATGTTTTCTATTGGTTCATTTCTCTTGGTTCATTTCTCTCGGTTAATGTCAAATTAATTTTGATAAATAAGTCGCACCTGACTATAAGTCGCAGGACCAGCCAAACTATGAAAAAAAGTGCGACTTATAGTCCGGAAAATATGGTACTCGTTATTGCTAAAGCATCACAGTATAGAGTTTTGCATGGGCAAGTACTTAATTTAATGCTTAATTTTGTAAGTAGTCTAATTAACCTAATCAGACGCCACTGAAAAATGTAAGTCAACCACATAAACATCTGCAACATGCTGTGGTCATCAGTCCTCATTTATATTAAAGCCTGACTGTTTTTGATATATTGAACATTGTCATGACTTTATTTGAAAATGTCTAGCAGGGCTGCTCTGTTTCGTTTTGTTTACTCTGAGGCACAGGGGTTTTATTACAGGCATTGATCAAAGTGATGGCACGATTTGAGTGATCGGCTCTCCCATAATCCCTGATTGTGCTCATGCTGATGGCATCGTAATCTGGAATGACAGTCCACAGGCTCAAATGTTCTTTTTAGCCTGCCTACATGCAGCGCTGAACGTGGCGAATGCTGGCGGCATCCAACCAGACAACCTGCTAAGTGAATTCGCTTGGACGAGATAACGGCTCACCTTGTGTTTGAAGAGCAAGGGCGAGCACACAAACTTCATCTAGGCCGTCGAGGCGCTAGGGAAAACTCTACAGAGCGATGAGTTTCAATGTGTTGACCTCATCCTTGATATGCATACAGAATGACGGACTTGGAGGAAAAGACATCCTCATTTAGAGTCGTACAGTGGTAATTATGATCGGTAGTGTGTTAAGATGATACTAACTCTTCGCTGGATGCATCATGTCTCTGATTTCCCATGATTTAATTCCAGTTGTATGATTGTTGTTTTACTGGTTTTATTCCTCAGTAAATTTTGACAAGTCATTGCATTGCGGCTTGATTTCTGCCGGTGCCGTCTGCTTCTCTGGTGTTTAAAAAGGCTCTCACGCAGCGATCTGGCCTTGCTCTGGGGACCTTTGCTTTGTGGGCTTTCTGACTCACAGGATGAATTACAAGAGGGATGAGTAAACCTGGCCCTCTGACACAGATCTGCTCACCTCCTCCGCCAAAGTAACCCTTCAAAGAAGAAGAAAAGCTGAAACCTTGCACAAAAAATAGTGTATATCTTCAATATTTGTTTAATCGGTACATAATGTAGAAAGCTGTCCATTTGAATATTAAAGACTTAAAGGTGTATTCACAGAAAGAGAGTCGTAAAAGATGCAGGACTAACTTTTTTGAGGCAGGAATCCCGGCAGGCTAAATTGTTGTGGTGTTGTTGTTGTTTTTTTTACATAAGCATGTGTTTTGATGACAAATTGTATTTAATATGAGAGAGTTGTGGTCATTTTAATATGATTTCTTTTTTGTTTTATCAAAGGTTTTATTGTAATGTGAATTATTTGTGTGACTCTTGGACAAATTAAGAATTTTTTATACTGAACTTAAACTGTATTATTTTTTAATAGAGGTATGTTGTTATAGCTAGTTGTGTTAATTGTGACAGCCCAAAAAATTCACCATAGCCAGTCAAAATCTGAACAATTAATTATTTTATTTGAAGCATTTTATTTCTGTATTATTTAATTTTGATTATATATCATGTTATACAATATTTCCTTATTTAAATTCATTATAACAGTTTAAAAATGCAGCATGTGTGAAACAGAATTTCTTTGTAACATTGTGATTGTCATGTTACTTTTGATCAGTTTAATGCATCCATTCTAAATAAAAGTATTAACTTCTTTCATAAACAATCGTATTGCCCCCAAACTTTTGAGTGGTAGTTATAACAATGTATTTATTTTTATTTTAATAATTAAACACAAGTGTTGACTATAGCCCCTTTACGTAACACTTAAACTAAATTTCTGTTTCTGTATAAAAGAGCTTAAGCCAGATTAGTCCGCTTGGGCTCAGTGGGATATCATCAAAAGATATGCAGCATATTTGCTGGTTGAGGGATTCATAGCGGCTCCCTGATGGTTTGAAATGTCAGGAGTGGAATGAAGGGCCAGGTAGCAGACTGAAGATGACAGGCAGGCAGCAGGTTTACAGCGGGCTGCGTGCCCTCGTCTTATCTGCTGTTATCAGCCGTCCCCGGATCCTGCCCTCAGCAGAATATCAGTGACTCTCTTTCCCAGTCGACTCTGTGTATCATGCAAATATGACTTATAAAATAAATATGGTGAGTTTATGGGAATGCAGGGGCAGCCATAGGTCACACTGCTCTGCCGCTGCTGTGTACGTATGAGGTTAGACTAACCTCTGTATGTTTGTCTGTCTTTCTTTTACTTCAGGTGTTCAGGAGAAAAGCTGTTGAACTAGGAGAGAAGCTGTTGCCGGCTTTTAAGACCCCGACTGGCATCCCTTGGGCTCTTCTCAACCTAAAGAGGTCAGTGACGCACAAACAAACACATTTCCGCATGAACTCCTGAGGCTTTCTTCAGCCAAGCAGGTCAGATCTTTCCACTGCATGTCTTATTGACTCGCAAGTGGTGTATCTGAATCCTCAAACCCAGCAGTGGCTCTCTGTCACCTTTGCACCTGGCTTTCCGAGATATGATAATGAACAAACAGTTGGGTTCGGATTATTTTGTTGCAGAAGCCATTTTCTGCAGCTCGATTCTTTGACTGCTTTGACATATTTCATCTACCTTGGTCTCAGAAATATCAGTTAAAGGGACAGTTCACCCAAAAATGTTAACTTACCCTCAGGCCATCCAAGATGTAGGTGAATTTCTTTCAGTATAACAGTTTAGCTGAAACCGTAGTCCTTGGCGATCCATTAAATGCAAGTCAGCTGCTATTTGTCACCTAAGAGCATATAATAAAAGCATATATAGGCTGGACAAAATTAATAGCTTTTGCTAGGGCTGCTTGATTATGGCAAAAATCATAATCATGATTATTTAGGTCAATATTATCATGATGATTATTCTTGGTTTCATTTAAAAAACATACCTGGGGCACTTCTTCGCGAGATATGAAATACGTACCAATAAGTACATATCACTGCAGTCTCCAATAAATGAACACTAGAGGCAGTAAAACTCTATACGTTTTATTCCTTTTCACACAAATTTGCATAGTTCCGATTAATAAAAAGTAATTTTCAATTCAATTACTTGAAGAATATTATGACTTCAAAACAATTTTAACATGCTGCGAGATTTGAATACTTGAGATTTTTTAATGTTAGCATTGCACATATCCAGCTTCATAGCTATGGGTTTTCATAAAAAGGTACAAATGGAATCAAAAAGTCCTTTTTTTAAGTAAAAACGTCTAAAGTATTCAGCTAACAGCATACTACAGAAATTGAATAATCAAATGTAAAATAAAACAACTTGGTCTTCACTGTAAGAATTAAACTTTACATTAAAAAGATTTTCTCTTTTGTCTTTTTTTGTTTGTTACGCCATAAGGAATATTACCCACTGTCACTTTAAGAGCCGCATGGATCCAATATTCTGTTACAAACGTATTTTCAATCATTCAACTGTTTACGATTATTTAATCTATAACTGACAATTGTTTACATGAGTAATCACCAAGCACAGCATTTTGACACTCTTTTGCATGTATTTCACCATTTAGGCAGGCAGTTTAAGCTAAAAGTTTACTTTACATGTCCGTGTCGGAGCACATACACAGAACAGCGCAAGTTATTTCACGCTTATAAAAACACGCACAAATTTTATAAACATGAATAAATTAAGCACATCCTATTTTGGGAGAATCACGTTACATGATTTTACTGATTTGCACATTAAGTTTGGGCTTTTATAGAGAAGCAAAACGGCTGGCAAGGGGGAAATGGGAATGGGGTACAATGATCATTTCATCTCGAATTTTGGATTTTCATAATCGTTGGAAGCCAAACAATTGTTAATTGTGCAGCCCTAGCTGTGGCTCCTGAAGATATTTTTGTATTATTATTGAAGATCAATAGGTCTTATGAAGCTAAACAATCAGTCTGTGCAAAAAACTGAACAATATTTACAACATTATTGCTTGTAAAGCAGATTCACATATTCATATCATCTAAAAAATGTATATACAGTATGGTTATGTATTCATGTTTGTTTCTTCATAATCAAACACAGATTTTTTGCAGTGCACGTGAGGTTTTAATCATAAACAAGTAAATTTCAAGGCAGATGTTTATGTAGTTAGATAAACAGTAGTTTTGAGGGATTTGACTGTGTATACACCATGTGGCCGTCAGTGTCAATGAGTAAAGATTTTTCTATGTGTCTCATATTCAATAGAGGTGCATCATGGTTGTATGTATTTTGGCTGTTTTTTTTTCATAGTGGCTTCAAACATAACTCATCCAGTAAGAATTGATTTTGAGCTGTCTGTTTTATAATGTTAGTTGCAGGACACTGATCCTGTAAAGCCTGACATGAAATAATAGTCAGAAAAATCTATTTTTTTTAAAAAATGGAACAGTTTATTGAACCTTAAGACATTGCAATTCATTGCAATAAAATAAAGATTGCGAGATGAAGAAATATATGTCCCTCAAGTATGGAGCCAAAAGAGTCTCAATAAAGATAAATGCACACACTACATTCACATATGCACACACAGGATTCATACATGCACACACATGATTCATAAATACAAACACAGGATACACAAATGCGCACAAAATTTACAAATGCACACACAAAATTTAAAAAGCACAGAAGATTCACAAATGCATACAAAATTCAGAAATGCACACAAAATTCAGAAATACACACACAATTCAGAAATGCAAACAACATTTACAAATGCACTCAAGATTCAGAAATGTATTTCTGATGCACACACACATATATCTTGATTTACAAACTGCTTGCGGTCTGTGAACTTCACTGCATTTGTGTGTGAATTTTGAGACTCCCCTGACTTGGCTCGACACACAAATGCCTTTTTTTAAACAGGGAATGATCTGCAACCAATCAGATATCTCCCTTCTTTTAGCCAATCACAAGAACGCACTCCACATGGGGGATTGTTTACTTATAAGCCAATCACATGAACCCGTTCACACAGCGCGATATGCCTGTGGTGCGGCATATTATAGCCTATTTATTTATGAAATTGTATGAAAATACAGATGTTTAGATTACAATTCAGGTTTATTTTTTATTATTTTTTACAAAATATAAATTTAGAAATGTCTCAATACATATAGCCCAGTGACTGCAGAAAAAAAGTTAACCATGGATTCATAAATTTGCTATAGGCAATTATTTCATTTTATTGAAATATTTTAATGAAAGTAAAAAAAAAAAAATACACCTTTTTGAATATTTAAATATATCTAAATATTTTTTGGATGCAATATAGAAGTCACTTTAATTATAATATTCAGTCCCTACATGAAGACCGAGTCAGTGGTCCGCTGCGAGAGGAAAGTGACTCTCCGACTGCGAAAAGTGGGTCTCCGGCTGCTAGTGTTAATTTCGTCAGACGAGACGAGACGAAATATGTTCGTCAACAACCTTTTTTTTCATGACCAAGACGAGACGATGACAAGACTGCACCACTGTCCAAAAACGCTGACTAAGACTAAATTAACATGCATTATTGTTGACGAAAAAATACGAGACGAAAATGTTTTGCATAAAATAAAAACTAAGATAAAATCTCTTCATTTTCATCTACAATCGTCTCTGCTTTTTCATCAACTGTTACGCCTTTAAAAATTCAGAACGAGTTTGCGGCTTCGCGCTGTTGCTCAAGTTAGAAGTTACAGGTCTCATACTCCTGTTGCTGCCAGCCTGTGGCTGCAACACGAAACTGCTGAACGCACAACACCCAAAGCGAACACGAGTGATGAGTGAGCGACGACGACATGCTATGTCGAAGGAAGAGGCTCGATATTTGTGTGTTATAGTTAGCAGCGGTCTGTTATCAAGAAATAAAATAGTGTGTGCGTAAAAAGAATTTGTCCACACGCCGCTCAAAAAATACAAAATTAAAAAAAAAATTCCTGAGCGCAAGTCCACCGTCTAGGCAGGCTTTTTGTGTTAAATTATATTTCCTGTTGCTGCGCAGGCTCTTTTATTGTATATGACAGCTTATGTCCCGATGACCGGTCTTTGCATTACGATTAAAAGCAGTATCAATAAAGTAAAAAATTGTGATCAGGTTAATCATTTGTGAATGTGTCTCCTAAATCAGAATTTGAAAACCAGACACATTTAACATTTGCATCCAACAAAAATCATTCAACAAGTGTATTTTGTCAGGTAATTATGACATTTAACCAATGTTTGAGATATGTGAAACACTTTTTTTACTGAAATGTTTATCAGTAATAATGTGTTATTTTAAAAAAACACTAAAATGTTTTCACTAAAACTAGACTAAAATTAAAAGACTTTTAGTCGACTAAGATACCTTGAGTTTTCTTTTGACTAAAACTAGACTAAAATGACGAGACTTTTAGTCGACTAAAACTTGACTGACAAAAAAAGATATGTGAATGACTAAATATGACTAAAACTAACAAGGACATTTGGCACAAGACTAAGACTAAATTAAAAATAGGTGACGAAATTAACACTACCGGCTGCGTGAGGAAAGTGAGTCGTTCGCTTAGCAAAGTGAGTTGATCACTGCCTGAGGAAAGTGAATCGTTCGCTGCGTGACTCGTGAGGAAAGTGAATCGTTCGCTGCGTGAGGAAAATGAGTCGTTCGCTGCGAGAGGAAAGTGAGTTGTTCGCTGAGAGAGGAAAGTGACTCTCCGGCTGCGGAAAGTGAGTCTCCTGCTGCGCAAGGTGGGTGTCCGACTGCGTGAGGTAAGTGAGTCGTTCGCTGAGGAAAGTGAGTCGTTCGCTGTGTGGGGAAAGTGAATTGTTCGCTGAGGAAAGTGAGTCGTTCGCTTATTGGCTTATAAGTAAACAATCCCCCACGTGGGGTGCATTCTTGTGATAAACAAGGGAGATATCTGATTGGTTGCAGATCATTACTTGTTTAAAAAAAGGCATTTGTGTGTCGAGCAAAGTCAGGGGAGTCTAAAAATTCACACACAAATGCAGTGAAGTTCACAGACCGGAAGCAGTTTGTAAATCAAGATATATGTGTGTGTGCATCAGAAATACATTTCTGAATCTTGTCCTGTGCATTTGTGAATCTTGAGCGCATTTGTAAATGTTGTTTGCATTTCTGAATTGTGTGTGTATTTCTGAATTTTGTGTGCATTTCTGAATTTTGTATGCATTTGTGAATCTTCTGTGCTT